>NC_077242.1:21632596-21932596 GCF_947179165.1 Solanum dulcamara
TCTGATAAATATGGAAATAAGAAATACTATTGCTGTGGTAGCTTATTTTCCACTTTCGGAAAGTGAATGCTAATCAAGTAATCTTCTAGACAAACCAAGTGTGTTAATCATGAATATGCATGATCAAGTAATCTTCTAGACAAACCAAGTGTGTTAATCATGAATATGCATGATCATGTACCGATAACTGCAAATACTTGTTTTAGCCGAACCTGACAATCAACCTATCGTTTAGCAAGTCAATTACAGTGTTTGACCTAGAATAGAAACTAGCAATTGGCATGAAAAATGGAACATGATAGGACTCAATAGATGCTGAATGTAGAAGAATAACTGACAGATTTCCATTGGTCTCCTTTAAAATTGTCATAAAAACAAACTTTTGGGGAACAAATTTTAAATGCAAAGGTTAAATTAAGAAAAGATAAAGAGTGGTAACCTTCCTACAGTGCTGGTCTCCCGGAAAAAGAGAGCAGCAAAACATCTCTCTCTGGTCGCTGTCAAGTGATGGGGGTGATTGCAAAAGTACACTTCCATAAGTATGACTTGGGGAAACCTGAAAACGGAGTGGTGATGGATGAAAGAGTTTCTCACATCCCAAATTGTGAACAGATTTATAGAAAATGTCACTTTAATATGCTGAAGCTAGAAAAAATAGTAACATAGTTACCCTAGTAACTAATAGTTTGACCTTCCTTTCCAGGAAGTTAGGACTATGCTTTATATTATATGATCAAACAAAAATTCATGTAAGACCTACCACGTAAGAAAAAACAAAGTTACCACTTGACCAATTTAGGACTTCAGATTCATAAAAGAAGCCCAACCTTCCTGCATGACGTTGTCGCTCCTAACCAAAAACAAATATAACCTGATGTCACAATTTTTCACCAACCACAAAACTATAAATCAGTGGAATATATAACAGGCTACCTTCAGAGGGTGACTAGTGCTCTTGCATATAACTTCTGTTCCAGGACCAGAGTTAACATTAAGCTGTATCTTTTCTTTTTTAGATATTTTTTTTCCAGCTGGAGTAACGAAGTCCAGGAAACTAAAGGGTACGTCCAAAGTTAGCTGGCCATTGCAATATAATAACTTCTGAGACCATCTAATCGTGACAGAGATGTAGGTTCCACCATCCACCTAAAGAGGTAAGCACATAATTAAAATGAATGATAATGAGGAAGAGAGTAGGTTATATAGAATGCTGAAAAATTTACCTGTGGTATTGTAAGGGTAAAAATGTGGGGCTTCAGAAAACATCCATCTTCAATTTTGGCTACCTTTTCTGTTTCGCTTTCATCATCCAAGGTAACTATTTTAGTGCTGTAAGATTTCCTGGGCAACTCAACCTCAACACCTAGAATTGAACCCTGTTAGCCAAATAATTCATCATTTGAGAACAAACAATCAGCAATGTTTCACTTTTGTGAAACAAAAAACATGAGGCTCGGGATTCAGAATCTAACATAAGCAGAAAATATATACTTTTTGATAACGAATAAGAAGCAAACGTTTAATGAGACAGCAGTTGAGATCAATGTTGTGCTGACAACATATTTAATGAGATACAGTTGATGCGATCTTTTTCATGCTGCAACTCCCATATCATGAAAGCGCCAATCAGTCATCAACAACTCCCCTTTCGCAAATTAGTTGGGTCAGCTATATGAACCTCTATGTCCATTCTGCTCTACTCATGTCCATTTCATTCCAATATAAATAACCTGACTTTTAAGACAAATTAGAGACTCTCGAAACTAGAAGAGAATCTCACACTTATCCTTATATCCAAAGGTACAATTTCTACCTGACAAACACCGGGCCTAATGTAAATGTTAGAAAAACAGCAAAGCCTTAATTCCAACTAGTTTGTGTCGCCTCTTTGCTTCACATCATAAAAGCATCAAACGGACTAAATTTTGTTCATTTCTTCTCACAACAAAAAGACGAAATGGAATCTCCTTCAACCAAAAAATGAACACAGGAGAAGAAAGAAGAAACACAATCACTCTTTGTAACTATTAATACGGAGAACCAGAATGGGGAACATACCTATCAGCTAGACATGCTACACCTCACAACTAGACATGTTACATTGCCTCTAAAATTCAGAAGCTAGCGAGAAAATCATAATACAAACTTTAAAAAAATCCAAATGTATTCTTAATTTTCTTTTTTTTAATAAAAAAAAAAGAAGAGAACTGTGTTATCAAGATCATCAGCATCTTTAGATGGTAAAAATATAAATCTCATTGTTTTCTAAGGTAATAAATTATTCACAAAGAGGAGCATATTACTACCAGCTTCTGCAATCTTTGTCCTACTAAGAGAGAAACCTGAAAAAATATTTGTAAGCAGTCAAAAGATTCCTATTACCATGTTACCAGTAGATTATTCATCACACCAATTACCCCAGGATTAAACATTTCCCAAGAGATTAGATTGTGTACTAACAGTTTGTAATGTCATTTTACACCACAAAGCTGAAATAATCTTGACCTACCAGCAACTTCTAAAAGCAAACCTGATACGATTAACTCGAAAAGAGAGCAAGAAAGCTTTGACTACTAAATTAAAGATTACACTACAGCAATAGTGTAAATATTCTTTACACTGTTCAGATATATAACCTAATACAGGGAGAAGCTTTTTCTCTCTCTAAGACTAACAGCTTTATGCGATCTCTACTTTCTTTCTTTTTTCCTTTTTGATTGGTTATGCGATCTCTACTTTATTAATTTCAAAAAAAGATGTTAACAGGTATCGATAACTGAGAAGAAGAAAAATTGTTGAATTACCTGTTCACCCATGGGGACGGCGATCCGACAGTCGCAACTACGGCTACCCATGACACAATGCACACGCCATGATCCTGTTACAGTTACGAACGCCTTATCCAAATAACAATCAGCTTCAAGTGAAATCCCGTTCATCTGAAGAGGAATCAAAGCAGGAGGATCACACCTTCCGTGCACGTGAGGCTGGTAGCTCGGAATATCCGGATTATCAACAATAGCAGGATCACCTATCACAGCGTACAACATAGGAGACTCCGGCAGGTAAGACAGTGACGCTTTCTCCATCGCTGTCATTGGCTTTGGTGGCGCTACCGCCCTATCCTTGCCGAAATAAATCCTTTTCGCTAGATGTACACCATCTTCAACTGATTTCACAAATTCCTCCGCCATTTTAAGATCCGGCAGAGGAGAAGTTGAGAATTATGAATTTGAGGGTCGTAGAGTATGGCTAAAGTGGATCGGAATAATAATCTTCCGACGCTGACCGACCGTCGATGTGAGCAAGGATGCCTTTTTACAAATAAACAGTATTGAAGAAAGCGAAGCACGTTAACTAACGTATTCTTTCAAGTACAAGTATTGGTTCTTTACATAACCCCTTGTTCATATAAAATGAATTGAACTACCGTAGTAAGATTATTCATATTTTAAATCAGGAATCTCAAATACTAAGAAAATTTTATTAAAAGAGTCATTATGAATATGAGATCCAAATTAAAAATTAAAAAAAAGATGCCTTTTTCGTGACTTAACAGAGTACAACTTTGCATTTTCTTTTTTCTTATTTGGGAATCAATGCCGGCCCGTTACAAGGACCTAGTCACTACGGGTCCAGGCTGGAGTTCCTTTCTAGGGAATTAACTTCTCTTTGGCCCACAGGTTACCGTTGGGCGTTGGTTTTATCCTTATTTAGATACTTTTGGCATCAATTAACAGAGAGTTCATTTACGGAAGCGACAAGTCAAAAACATATTTAGGGCATGTTTGGAAAGTCAAATCTGATTTGATGTATCTTCTTGAGGCAATGTATATATATTAAAAAAAATATGTAAGAACATAATTTAAATTATATTTTTTATTATTGTCTTTTGTAAAAATCATGAATATAACTTTGTAAATGGTATGATTTTTCTTCTAGAAAATATAAAATTTTAATAAACAAAAGGGCAAATATGGAAAAAGTTTTAAACATCTATCTTGAACTTTCAACAATTCAATTATTTTGAACAACGAAAAATCCTTAAAAAATTCACTTAATATGATATGGAGGAAGTAATTACTTGATAAGAGAGGAATTGAGTGTAATTGAAGGAGAGTAATTACACTCTTCAATTTTCAAGTGAGGGTAAACAATTCGTGTAATTATACCGTGTAATTACATGAAACTTTTTAAAATTCCTCTTTCATTTTTTTTTATATATTTTTCATTTTAATTTTTTTTGTTTCTATTATTTTTTAAAAAATATTTTTATTATTCTAATATTTTCTAAAAATATATACTTTTTTTTTATTATTTATATTTTATATCCTTCTCATTCTCAACCTTTACTTTTTCATGTGATTCCATGCAATTTTTTATATTATTTATTTATTTATTATTCTTATTTTTTTATTTGCATAATTTTGTTAGTATTCTAATTTTTAAATTAAAGTAGAATTCATTATTAAATAAGGTTATAAACTTACGTTTTCCTTTTCTTTTAAATCATATTTATGTACGTTGTATTGAAATTTGATATAAGAGTGTTATGTTAAATTTTTTATTTTGAATTTAGAATTTATTTCATATTTTTAATTTTCATTTGTTTTAGTAGTATTGACTTGATACTTCACATTCCAAACTATTTATTTTTAGTTAAACTTGATAGAATATTTTAATAATTTTATGACATTATATTTATAATATTTATATTTTTTTCAAACATAAATTTCATGATGTTCATAAAAATCTTATACTTTTAGTTTTTATGATTAAATTAATTAAAATAACTAATTTAAAAAATATAAATATATTATTTTTTATAATATTCTTTAAGAACATATTCTAATTAATTAATATATATCTTAAATATTTAATTTAATATCATTTACAAATGTCTTTATTTGTCTAATATAAATTTTAAATTTTAAAAGATTAACTTTTATTTTTAAAATTTAATATAATATAATGATTGCACTTGTATAACCAAACAATACACTAGTAATTACACTGTAATTATATTCTGCAAAGAAACAGGCCATTGTAATTACTAAGTTGTCTAATTATTAGGCTAATAATTACTATCATAATAATTACACCAATTATAATTACTAGGTGACTTTCCAAATAGACCCTTAAAGTATTTGTAATTTAAAGTTGATATATTTTTAGTTATAAAAGTGATTCATATACCGTACCTATATTTTCTCTTTAATGAAAGTAAAAAAAAATCTATTTTAATTACATTTTTACAAAAATAAATTATTATTAAAACAATATTTATGTAGGGATATATTTGATACTTTTCACACATTATTTTTTGGATTTTTTTATTTAACGGTTAATTTATATTTATTATTTTGATGGGTTTTTCACTAATTTTCTTGTAAAATCAATCATTTATACCCTCAATGTTTTTATAGATACAAAATATAAATTATAATATATCCAAAAAATAATTAGTTTTGAATTTTTTTGCCTTATTTTTTTTCATTCACATTTTTTCCTCATATTTTTACTCTGAAGAATAAAGGAAAAAAATAAAATAAGAATAAGATACTCAAATAATGATAATCAAAAAGTAAAAAAAAATCATGCGTGAAAAGAATTATATATACCCTTACATGAATTTTTTTTAAATTAAAAATCAAAAATATAAATTTAAAATTAATTTTTTTTCCTTTGATAAAAGGGCATATATGTCACGATCCAATTCCTCAGGTCATGATGACACCTCTATAACCCACTAGTAGATAAGTCAACCTGTCAACCCAAAACTTCAAGTAATGGGTTTGAGGGCAGAAACTAAACAAGAGTGGCGAATTATAAAAATAAGCAGAAAGAATAAGGAGAAAGAATAAGCAGAAGTAGACCAAAACATGATATAAACAACTACAGATCCCTCCCAAAACCTGGAAGTCACAAGTACAGAGCTGCTACAATATAAAAGACGAGTACAAGTCCCGAAAGTGGACCAGAAGTATATACAACAACTTTCTAGTCTCAAAAGACAAAAGACGGATCATCCATACTAAAGGAGACAGAAATGATCCAAAAATGCCAAGTGTTCACCCTAGTCTCCGAAGTTGACTGAACAGGCTCGATCTATCCACGACGATAGCTGGTGCTTAGTCCTGCATCACGAAAGTAGATGCAGAGTGTAGTATGAGTACCAAGACAACAGGTACCTGTCACGACCCAAGCCTAGGGCCTAGACGTGACATGGCGAATGAGGAACCCGAAAGTACCTCAAACAAGCCTCTTAGCATTCTTTTAGCCTTTCATAGGTAATGATGATAAATAGACAAGCGGAAATCATAATAATAAATCTTCAACTTACATATGTCCAACAATACCTCTAACTATTAGATTTAATGGGGCTAAGACAAGTTCCTAGCTCACCCTCAATCATAATAGAAGAAATACCATAATAAAATAGCTTAACATATCATAAGCTAGAAAGACAAAGGAGTATTGTTCCCGGAACATGGGAACTCACCAAAAGTAGTCTTCAATGGAATATCAACTAGCCACGTGGAGGAGAACGAGGAGGAGCAGCGATCCCTACATGGTGATATCATGTAGGCAAAAGAGTATGCGTTAGTACTTTGAATGTACTAAGTATGTAAGGATGCATGAACATTGAGAAAATATTATAACATTTATGTAATATGGAACATAATGTAATACATGCATAATAAATCATAAGGATATCCTTTAAAACATTCATTTTGTGGGAAATTAACCATAACCGACATTTAAGACCATGCGAGCTATTACATGGAATCCAACATAACCCCCTACGTTGGCCGGGGAGACTACTTGCCAGGTAGAACTCCGTCAACTTCATTCATTTCTTTAACTTTAACTTTAAGGGCTATTTATGGATCCATTAGCCTAAGCCTACAAGGGCTCCTATGTTGACACATAGTTAATGAGACAAGGGGTTGCTACTAGGATTCCCTTACCGAATCCCACCTCAATGCCTCATTCGGTGCTAAGTCAATCCCACGGAATAGTTTAATACTTCAAAATATTCATAGCATATAACTTGAGAATTCAAACATCATATTCGGTAGAATAGCTCATTAAAACATTTGATAATTCAAATATGCAAGAATTGTCCTTATTGCATAAAGAATCCATTATTCATATCATTTCATCATTCTTTCATTTCATAAGACTCCCTTTTTGATCATATATATTGCTTTCATAAATATTTATTTGGAGTCAAAGCTTTCAAGTCAAACTTTATTAAAAACATAGTAAAACTAGGTGAGTTCAAATCACTTCGACTTGCAAATATGTATGTAAATAAATATTCATAAATACTTTGAAATCCATTCATTAAAAATCATGCTTTAAACAACCCACCATGAATTTCAAGAACCTTTAAATAGATAAATAGAGGAATTACTTGTAAACCATCAATTCATACATATAAAATTATGTTGTATCAAAATAGACAAATAATCATTAGTTTAACCATGATTCATACTATTAAGTAAAAATAAAAATTACCATAACAAAAATATTACTTGAAATCAAGAGACTTAATTGAAAGAGTTTTTGGACTATATGGATGGAAGAATTCATGGATAAACACCACATAACTTAGAGTAAAGCTTAAAGAAAATAAATATAATTTATCATATAATCAAAATAATTTAGACATGAGAGTGGAAGGAATACTCTCATTGAAACCTTACATACCTGGAAACCGAAGCTTTAGTTGGTACCGGAAGACTTAATGAACACTCTTGAGTCCTAGCTTCTCTCCTTGCCGGAACGTTTTGTGTACTACCCGGAATATATGAATCACCGGAATAGTATTTCTTCACTACTAAGAACTAAAACTATATTTGAGAATGTGTATAGAGAGAAGATTTGCTTGAGAAAGCTTGATGAATAAAATGAGGAAATAAGGTGGGTATTTATAGGTGGGAAAGATGACCTAACAATAAATAAAATAATTATAAATAAAAATCTAAAAATTTAGTGGAATATATTGATGTCATGGATGATGTTAAATGGAGGACAATTTATGTCATGAGTGATGTCAAATGTATCTAGATCTTTCTATGGTAGGTGAAATGAGTTATCTTTGACAGAATACTCTTTTTGGGAGCTGCGTTTGAATAAGATAAATTCCTTATTAGGATTTGGTGTCTTCATAAGAATTGTAGATATGGAAGTCTAGTTTCATATCGTTCAAGAATCAACCAATTTGGATAAACCTACAGTGAGATATGATTTTTCTTCTATAAACACTCATTTCCGTAACAGCATCCTACCTTACAAAGATTAATTTATTTGACCTACTTAACCTCCGAATCTTAAAATATGGTCTTCATAAAAGTTGTAGGTAATGATCTTGTGGTTACTCAGAAATTTGAATCACTCAATTTGGATATTTGTATGAAAAGTTATGACCAAAATACAGAGGCTGTATCATGTTTAGGCAAAAATTGAAACATCGTATACAACGTTTTTAGGGGATGTTACATTATCTCCCCCTTGGGAATATTCGTCCTCGAATGAGAAAAGACTTAGTTTGAGTAGAGTAGAGTTTTAACAAACAACCTATCATTAATGCAACAGTGTAATTTAAAATATCGTTTAAAATATATTTCATAATTTTGCAAGCATATGACAAGAAAAGTTGAGATGTAAGAATTTCAAGTAATTGAGCAAGGACAACTTAATACCTTAGGTTTGGGTAGAGGGGAAAAGATGAGGGTATCTCTTAATCATATCCGCTTCCGCTTCCCATGTTGCACTTTCTATTTGTTGATTCCTCCAAAGGACTTTAACAGATGCAATTTCTTTATTCCTCAATTTCTTAACTTGCCGATCCAAAATTTCCACAGGAACTTCTTCATAGGTCAAGTTTTCTTCAATATTCACTACTGCCATAGGTACAATGGAACTAGAATCACCCACATGTTTTTTCAACATAGACACGTGAAACACCGGATGATCCATGGCCATTTCCAATGGTAATTCCAACTCATATGCAACCTTACCAACACGTCTCACAATTCTATAAGGCCCTACATATCTAGGGCTCAATTTCCCTTTCTTACCAAATCGAACCACACCTTTCATGGGTGAAACCTTCAGATACACCCAATCATCCACATTAAACTCAAGATCCCTTCTTCTAGTGTCAGAATAGGACTTTTGACGACTTTGAGCCGTCTTCAACCTCTCTCTAATGATCTTCACCTTCTCTAAAGCATCAAGTACCAAATCGGGGCCCAACAAGGTCATCTCACCTACTTCGTACCAACCTACCGGTGATCTACATCGTCTCCCATACAAAGCCTCAAACGGTGCCATCTCAATACTTGAGTGGTAACTATTATTATAGGCAAACTCGATGAGAGGTAGATGATCATCCCAATTCCCTTTAAACTCCAACACACAAGCCCTTAACATATCCTCTAGTGTTTGAATCGTCCTTTCGGCTTGCCCATCCGTTTGAGGATGGAATGCTGTGCTCAACTTTACCTTAGTACCGAGGCCTTTTTGAAATGATCTCCAGAAGTGAGAAGTGAATTGGGTACCACGATCCGAAATAATGGATAATGGCACACCATGCAATTTCACCAACTCCCGAATATACAACTTGGCATAGTCTTCGGCACTATAGGAAGTTTTAACCGGTAAGAAGTGAGCTGACTTAGTCATTCTATCAATAATTACCCAAATCGAGTCATGACGTTTCCGAGTATGAGGCAAACCCACTACAAAATCCATATTCACATTTTCCCATTTCCAAGTTGGGATTTCAATGTCTTGGGCTAGGCCACCCGGTCTTTGATGTTCGGCCTTCACTTGTTGACAATTTGTACATTCGGACACAAACCTTGCTATGTCCTTCTTCATGCCACCCCACCAATACAACTCCTTTAAGTCTCGGTACATTTTTGTTGAACCAGGATGAATGGAGTATCTAGAATTATGAGCCTCCATCAAGATCAAACTCCTTAGGCCATCAACATCTGGAACACATATCCGACCTTGGTAGTATAGAACCCCATCTCCCCCTTGGGAAAAGACTTCTATCTTCTTTTCCTTTACCAACTTCTTTAACTCGATAAACTTTGGGTCAAGATCTTGCTTTGATTTAACATCCACCACCAAAGAGGATTCAGAACTATTTTGAACAACCATACCCCCATCATTAGTACTACCCAACTTCACCCCTAATCTAGCCAATCGGTGAACATCTTTCACCAACTCCCTCTTCCTTTCATCCACATGGGCCACACTCCCCATAGATATTCTACTAAGTGCATCAGCAACCACATTGGCTTTACCCGGATGATAGTGCACACTCATGTCATAGTCCTTAAGGAGTTCTAGCCACCTCCTTTGCCTTAGATTAAGGTCCTTTTGGGTAAACACATATTGAAGACTCTTATGATCAGTATATACATCCACATGCACCCCATAGAGGTAATGCCTCCAAATCTTCAGAGCAAAAACAACAGCCGCCAATTCAAGGTCATGGGTAGGGTAGTTGCGCTCATGCACCTTTAATTGCCTAGAAGCATAGGCTATTACCTTGCCTTTTTGCATTAAGACACAACCT
This sequence comes from Solanum dulcamara, assembly GCF_947179165.1. Lineage (NCBI taxonomy): Eukaryota > Viridiplantae > Streptophyta > Magnoliopsida > Solanales > Solanaceae > Solanum > Solanum dulcamara. The sequence goes on from NC_077242.1 coordinate 21,643,200, forward strand.
AAACCAATCTTTGAAGCATCACAATAAACTACAAATCCTTCTAATCCTTCTGGGAGAGTCAAAATAGGAGCAGAGGTAAGTCGATCTTTTAAGGTCTGGAAACTCTTCTCACACTCATCTGTCCATATGAATTTGGATTTCTTTTGGGTCAATTTTGTCATAGGAGATGAGATGGAAGAAAAGCCTTTGACGAACCGTCTATAGTACCCGGCTAGACCTAAGAAGCTCCTAATGTCTGAAGGAGATAATGGTCTAGGCCAATTTTTGACTGCCTCTATTTTCTTAGGATCAACCTTGATTCCATCACCGGACACTACGTGACCAAGAAATGCTACCTCCTTTAACCAAAATTCACACTTACTAAATTTTGCAAATAATTGTTTATCCCTCAATGTTTGAAGCACAACTCTCAAGTGATTTTTATGTTCTTCCTCACCCCGAGAGTAAATTAAAATATCATCAATGAAGACTACTACAAAGGTATCAAGGTAAGGTTTGAACACCCTATTCATCAAGTCCATAAACACCGCTGGTGCATTCGTCAACCCAAAACTCATCACCACAAACTCATAGTGACCATACCTTGTTCGGAAGGCTGTTTTGGGAATGTCACACTCCCTTACCCGTAGTTGGTGGTAGCCGGACCGAAGGTCGATCTTGGAGAAGTGACTTGCCCCTTGTAATTGATCAAACAAGTCATCTATTCTAGGGAATGGGTACTTGTTCTTAATGGTCATCTTATTTAATTGCCGATAGTCTATGCACATTCGAAGTGACCCATCCTTCTTTCTTACAAATAGAACGGGAGCACCCCATGGCGAAATACTTGGTCTTATGAACCCCTTCTCTAACAAGTCCTTTAATTGTTCCTTCAGCTCTTTCAATTCTGCTGGGGCCATGCGGTAAGGAGGAATATAGATAGGTTGGGTATCGGGGAGGATATCAATACCAAAATCAACTTCCCTTTCGAGAGGGATACCGGGAAGGTCATCAGGAAAGACATCGGGGAATTCATTGACTATAGGAACTGACTCAAGAGAAGGACTTTTGGAGTCGACATCCCTAACCCTCACAATATGGTAAATACATCCCTTAGAAATCATTTTGCGAGCCTTAAGATAAGAAATAAACTGACCTTTAACCACCGAATTACGACCCTGCCATTCAATAACAGGCTCATTTGGAAATTGGAACTTGACTCGACGATTCCTACAATCTATGGAAGCATAAGATGCATGTAACCAATCCATCCCAAGAATGACATCGAAATCTACCATATCTAGCTCAATGAGATCACAAGGAATAACTTTATGCAAGATAGACACAAGGCAATCCCTATAGACCTTTCTAGCAATAACTGACTCACCAACGGGGGTAGACACCAAATAGGGCTCTAATAACATTTCAGGTAAAACATCAAATCTATTAGCAAGGAATGGAGTAACAAAAGATAAATTTGCACCCGGATCTAATAGTGCATACACATCAAAAGAAAAGACCTTTAACATACCGGTAATGACATTGGGTGCATCCTCAACCTCTTGTCTCCCATGCAAGGCGTAAAAGCGGTTGGTGCGTTGGACACCTCCTTGGACTTGTTGACCATGAGCAATTTGGCCTTGAGTCCTACCACCACCATCTCTACAATCCTTAGCATGGTGGCCCAGCTTGCCACACTTAAAGCATGCATTGGAACCAGCTAAGCATTCCCCTTTGTGAGTCCTTCCACACTTCTTGCAAGCAGGGAAAGTTTGAGTAGCAACATTCTCTCTTGGAATCATTGGTTTACCACTCTTGTCCTTGTTGAACCTTGGAGGAGGAGTATTGGTGGAACCTTGTCCCACAAATCGTTGCCCACCTTGACTTTTGCCATTGTTACCATAATCGGACCTTTGAGGGTTAAACCCTCCACCATCCACTCTAGCCTTTTTGAACCCCCTTGATCTCTCTCTAAGCTTCTCTTCTTCAATTTGTTCTGCGTAAGTCATTAACCGAGAGATATCCATCTCCTTGATCAATATGGCCGTTTTGCACTCCTTGGACACCAAGCTTGATACACCGGAAATAAACTTGCTCATCCTAGCTCTTGGGTCGGAAACCATAAAAGGAGCATACTTTGACAACTTAGTGAATTTGAGAGCATACTCCCTCACGCTCATACTCCCTTGACGGAGGTTGATAAACTCTTGGATTTTGGCCTCCCTTAGCTCTAATGGGAAAAAGCGGTCTAGGAAGGCACCTTTGAACTCTTCCCATCCTATCGACCCTATTTCTTCATCCCTCTCAACAATCTATTGTTCGTACCATACTCGAGCCACACCTTTGAGTTGATAGGCCACTAGCTCGGCCTTCTCATTTGGTGGCACACCCATGATAGCCACAATCCGGTACACCTCATTAATGAACTCCATAGGGTCCTCATCTAGTTTAGAACCATCGAACTCGGGTGGATTCATCCTTTGGAAATCCCGAATCCTAGAGGCTGGATTTTGCATTTGGGGAGAAGGAACACCTAGATTCCCTTGGTTAGCTACGACTTGAGCTAACAAAGTAATAACACTGCGAAACTCGGCATGGGTTACCCCGTCCTCATGATGTTGGGCATTAGGAATCGGAGGAGTTTGGTCCTCATCGTCAAACCTTGCTCTTCGAGGTGGTCTTCCACGAGTCATTATCTAGAGAACACAAAATGGGTCGTTAGTTAAAGGAAAGCTTAGGACACTCTAAGGCACGACATGAATTTGAAAGAAGTGAAAATTTTCCTAAACGCCTCATAGTCTCTTATTCATAATTGTGGCGCGCTTCACAACCATGAACAAGAACCTATTCGACGCGGCATGTTGGACTTCCAAGGATCATTCAAAACCTCGGGCTCTGATACCAAGTTTGTCACGACCCAAGCCTAGGGCCTAGACGTGACATGGCGAATGAGGAACCCGAAAGTACCTCAAACAAGCCTCTTAGCATTCTTTTAGCCTTTCATAGGTAATGATGATAAATAGACAAGCGGAAATCATAATAATAAATCTTCAACTTACATATGTCCAACAATACCTCTAACTATTAGATTTAATGGGGCTAAGACAAGTTCCTAGCTCACCCTCAATCATAATAGAAGAAATACCATAATAAAATAGCTTAACATATCATAAGCTAGAAAGACAAAGGAGTATTGTTCCCGGAACATGGGAACTCACCAAAAGTAGTCTTCAATGGAATATCAACTAGCCACGTGGAGGAGAACGAGGAGGAGCAGCGATCCCTACATGGTGATATCATGTAGGCAAAAGAGTATGCGTTAGTACTTTGAATGTACTAAATATGTAAGGATGCATGAACATTGAGAAAATATTATAACATTTATGTAATATGGAACATAATGTAATACATGCATAATAAATCATAAGGATATCCTTTAAAACATTCATTTTGTGGGAAATTAACCATAACCGACATTTAAGACCATGCGAGCTATTACATGGAATCCAACATAACCCCCTACGTTGGCCGGGGAGACTACTTGCCAGGTAGAACTCCGTCAACTTCATTCATTTCTTTAACTTTAACTTTAAGGGCTATTTATGGATCCATTAGCCTAAGCCTACAAGGGCTCCTATGTTGACACATAGTTAATGAGACAAGGGGTTGCTACTAGGATTCCCTTACCGAATCCCACCTCAATGCCTCATTCGGTGCTAAGTCAATCCCACGGAATAGTTTAATACTTCAAAATATTCATAGCATATAACTTGAGAATTCAAACATCATATTCGGTAGAATAGCTCATTAAAACATTTGATAATTCAAATATGCAAGAATTGTCCTTATTGCATAAAGAATCCATTATTCATATCATTTCATCATTCTTTCATTTCATAAGACTCCCTTTTTGATCATATATATTGCTTTCATAAATATTTATTTGGAGTCAAAGCTTTCAAGTCAAACTTTATTAAAAACATAGTAAAACTAGGTGAGTTCAAATCACTTCGACTTGCAAATATGTATGTAAATAAATATTCATAAATACTTTGAAATCCATTCATTAAAAATCATGCTTTAAACAACCCACCATGAATTTCAAGAACCTTTAAATAGATAAATAGAGGAATTACTTGTAAACCATCAATTCATACATATAAAATTATGTTGTATCAAAATAGACAAATAATCATTAGTTTAACCATGATTCATACTATTAAGTAAAAATAAAAATTACCATAACAAAAATATTACTTGAAATCAAGAGACTTAATTGAAAGAGTTTTTGGACTATATGGATGGAAGAATTCATGGATAAACACCACATAACTTAGAGTAAAGCTTAAAGAAAATAAATATAATTTATCATATAATCAAAATAATTTAGACATGAGAGTGGAAGGAATACTCTCATTGAAACCTTACATACCTGGAAACCGAAGCTTTAGTTGGTACCGGAAGACTTAATGAACACTCTTGAGTCCTAGCTTCTCTCCTTGCCGGAACGTTTTGTGTACTACCCGGAATATATGAATCACCGGAATAGTATTTCTTCACTACTAAGAACTAAAACTATATTTGAGAATGTGTATAGAGAGAAGATTTGCTTGAGAAAGCTTGATGAATAAAATGAGGAAATAAGGTGGGTATTTATAGGTGGGAAAGATGACCTAACAATAAATAAAATAATTATAAATAAAAATCTAAAAATTTAGTGGAATATATTGATGTCATGGATGATGTTAAATGGAGGACAATTTATGTCATGAGTGATGTCAAATGTATCTAGATCTTTCTATGGTAGGTGAAATGAGTTATCTTTGACAGAATACTCTTTTTGGGAGCTGCGTTTGAATAAGATAAATTCCTTATTAGGATTTGGTGTCTTCATAAGAATTGTAGATATGGAAGTCTAGTTTCATATCGTTCAAGAATCAACCAATTTGGATAAACCTAAAGTGAGACATGATTTTTCTTCTATAAACACTCATTTCCGTAACAGCATCCTATCTTACAAAGATTAATTTATTTGACCTACTTAACCTCCGAATCTTAAAATATGGTCTTCATACAAGTTGTAGGTAATGATCTTGTGGTTACTCAGAAATTTGAATCACTCAATTTGGATATTTGTATGAAAAGTTATGACCAAAATACAGAGGCTGTATTATGTTTAGGCAAAAATTGAAACATCATATACAACGTTTTTAGGGGATGTTACAGTACCCAATAGGCATCATAGGCCGACTGAGCAGAAAAGGTAGATACAATATGAAAAAGAGGAATAAGCCTAAATAGGAATCAACATAAGTATCAAAAGGGGAAAGAGTACTATTTATGAGAACTACAGCTAACTATACCCAACTAGGCCCCCATAAGCCCAGTTAGGACACTCATGCGCAAATTAAAATTTTTTTAAAAAATAAAAGAACCCCTATAAGTCACCGAGTACACAGAATAGCTACAACTATCAAGGTTGGGAACTAAAACTTTGCAATGTCAGAAACCGAAGAACTGTATAATTTTCAAAGCCCAAATTCTCCAAGAGACAACAAACGAAGGGTGCCTTAGGGGTCGAGGTCAGGATTGGGACTCAGATGCTCGCTCGAATATTCAAAGTGGCCAAACTCGGGACTGAGTACCCGGATGCTTATCATAATACATCGGTACAGTTGAGGCCGGGATTGGGTACCCGGATGCTCACCTTAAAATATCTATATGATCGAGGCCAAGACTGGGTACCCAGATGCTCGTCATACTAGCAAGCCGACAGAGGCCAGGTCTGGGTACCTGAATGCTCTTCAATAAGTTAGAACGGAGGACGGGATTGGGTACCCGGACGCTCTCAGATAATTTACCCCATGAAGTCAAATATTCTCCTTCCCAACTAGAATACAATAGTACCAAAAATCTTTTTCCCAATGAGTCAACTGATATACCGCCAAAACTTGAACTGGAGCCAAAGTTAACGATCACAAAAGCTATTATTGTCGATGCATCACAAAAGTCACAATTATACTGAGTTATGGATGAAGGTATTTTTAAGAGCGACGCCTAGCTAAAGCCAAACTATCAAACACTAACCCGCTACACTATTCTACAAGGATCTAAGTCCACCGGAGCGACGTCGGGGCATCTAAAGCAAATTTACATCCTATACTAAGGCAAAAATACTCCACAGTATCAAAAATATGCTCATTCAAACCTTCTTATAATACTAACAAATAACAACAAGATACACATGCTTCTAAATACCCAAAAAATTCGATAACAAGCCTAAAGCATGAATTCTAACACTTGAGATATACAATTAAACTAACCAACCAAAATTCCAACTATTTCAACATGGTTTCACACATTCCAGCTCAATCTAAAGAAAGGTAAACCATAGACTACCTGTAGGCTAAACACGCTAGCTTCAAATCACTGTGCTGGGGCTTTTTCCTTTCGACAGCTTCGGAATGTTGTCACGCTGTCAAAAATAGAACTACGATGTTGGTACGGTTGTTTAGACACTTATTTCATAATTTTTAGAGACAGGCCAATTTTAGGGTCTAAAATGGAAATTATGGGACCTGCATACAAAATTCTGGATTTGACCCCCAAAATAGGTTTCAAATGTCACTCCAAGCTCACAATTCAGATTTATAACACAATTTGGGGTGGAAAAATAATGCAAGACGATCAAACAATCAATTTCCACATTTTAAACTAAGAAAACAAATAAGGCAGCCTCTTTATGCGTTAATTTCTCAAAAACAAAAATCTCCCAATCAAAATAAATTATACCATGATGTTCCTTGCAAAAAATTCCATAATATAGGCTCAAGAATCACTCAAAATGGAGTTATATTGACCAAGATACACTCTTCCAAAATTCAACAAAATTTCATTCCAAAAAAGACTAAATCAGTAACTAAACATGCATTTTTACCTCAAATGAAACTTCCCCTCGCGTTTCTGAGCACACCACGAGATTTCTCACGAAATTCTCTTGAATTTAGACTTGAATCATCAAAATCGGATTTATATAGGCCAAGAAATAACTTTTCAAAGGTCTTCAAAAAATCATTCCAAAAATGGACACTGCTGCAAACAAAATAAAGCTTTTTACCTGAATCAAATGCTCTAAATCAGTTTTCAAGCTCTAATATGTTCTTCACAAAAATTCTCATAAGTTTGCCTTTTGAATCACCCAATTTGGATCTCTATAGCCCAAGATAAAGGGTTTTAAAGTTGAGACAAAACCCCCCCAAAAAGGGTTGTTGCTGCTATGCTGCAACAAATTTTGGACTTTTTCTAAATCTCCGATGGGGTACTCGGGATTGGTTTGGAATCCAATAAAAATAAACTAGATATGCTACCCCACTAAATTCAACGTTCCGGACTCAATGACGCATTCAGAATTTCCATACGAGATCATTTTAATAAAAAGTGGATCCCACATCCAAGTTCTATTTTAAGTCATATTCTCCAATGGGCCTCGAGATTAGACCGGAAGCCTCGAAAAGAGAACGAAGGGTCATTATAGACCAAAATCGATATTTCGGAGCTGCTGGAATCGACGGAATTCTGTTTTGAGACCTATAGCTCTGATTGACCCAAATACCACTTTTCAATATTTAAAGCTTATGAAAACTTAAAATTTTCAAAGACTTAACTTTTCATAGGATTTTCTAGAAATCAATACATGGTACCAATCAGAAATAACTCGAGGCAACTAAAGGGAGCCTCATTAGGGTTGTCACCTTTTACCCAGAAAAGTATCCACCCTTTTCTTTATTTGTTAAGCCTCACTACTATGGGACTTCCTAAAGAAAACTGCAATCGCAGTTTATCAACCACTCACAAGAACACCGAGATCTTCGACTTAGCTCCCAAAAATAATCCACTCGGCCCTTTCCCAACCTATACAAGGAGAGCGAAAGATAACGAAAGGGAGATAGGGTACTAACTAAATATAAAACAAACTACCATTCCATCTATCATATCAGTCGAGTCGATCCGATTCGTTCTTATCTATAGATAAGGCAAGAGAGAACTTATGACCGAGCGGATAGAGTGGGATTCGAACCGCTGGTATTTCACAAAATACTTCAGTTTTCAAGACCGACTCTTTCAACCGCTCAGACATCTATCCCCTTCGCGCTTCGCCCGCCCTATCCATCCACGCGCTGGCAGGTAGGGGCAACTCTATATGATTCGCTACACTTGTCTGCGCCTATTAGTTGATTCTATTGCCTGCCGATTAGCGAAACGTTTTTGGTAGTATGAATCGCTACGCTTCGCCTCTTTCTATATAATAATATGCATCTTGGTTGCTGCACTCCCTAGGGTAATAGCAAGAGAGTGAATAATGAATGATCCTCCAAACTCAAAGAGTGATTGAGTTCGACTCTAGCGAGTGAGTGAAAGGCATGTCAAGAAAGTGAGTTCGACTCGTAAATGATCAACAAGTGAAGGACAGATCTTTTTACGCCAATACTATTGCGAGACTGGTACTTGGTGGCTCACGAGCAACATATAGACTAAGGTTGCCCATCACTCCCTCGCTCTTTTTTGAAGGCCCTTTCAATTCTCTTTCTAGTATGCTTCCTCCATAAGAACACTGAACGCCCAGCTTCGCAGAGCAGCTCTCTCCCCAGCCCACAACATAGTGTAAAATCTGGATCCTTTCATCGAGCACCATTTCTTTTAGATAGAAAGGTGTTCTGACTCTATTGGATCAACTCATAACCTAAGCCTTCTACTAGTAGACTACTATGGAGATACTAAGCTCTATTTCAGAGATTGGACTCTCTTATTGTGATTAGCTCCTACTAGTAAAAAGTTGTTCCCAAGCCAGGTTCCCTGGATCCACGTGTTCCTAGCCGGGCCTAAATGGATGAATGAAGAAGCGTGCCTGAGTAGACTTCAAGAGCTCTTGCTCTGCCTATCCTCCTACTTCTTATTTTGAGGGACATAGAAAGATACGAACTGCCTACTCTTTAAAGGGTTGGTGTGGCATTAGATTATTGAAAATGAAAGCGGCTTGTCCTCACTAATAAAAAACAGCAATCCCTTCCCTTCTGTTACCTACTTTTATGAATTTCTTCGGTGTACCTCAATACAAGAAAAGCGTAGGAAAGGATAAACAATCAAAACTGGGCTATCACCCTATCTAAGTAGCTTTCCCCTCTCCTCTATGGAAGTAATCTTTAAATCTATTTCAGTTCCTGTGTATGTCGCTATCGCCCTATTCTCTCTCAATTGCCTATTTCTTCTAGATGAGGGGGAGTCCCTTACCAATAGCTTCCAACACTTAAGATTGACCTCCTCAAGTGTCAGATATGAATGTTTTCTGAATTTCATACGGGACTACTTACTTACCTAAAGTGCACTTTTGGCTTACCAAAAAAGTTGACTGAAGGAACTGACCTAAGCATAGATCTCTCTCTCAAATACAAATGTCAAGAAAGGGATTTCTTGGATAAGTTGAAAAATGCTCAAAAAATCCTTTCATTTCTCTTTGAAGGCCTTTGTCCTACTTATAGTATCAGTACTCCAGCCTATACTTGTGTTTTTATTAACCAAGAACATATGCACTTTGTTGGCACTAAAAAAAAGGTTATTCAATCCACTAGAGCAACTGAAGGTTCGCAGCCTCTTCTGAACCAGAATAAGAAAGAGCTCATAACCACTGCTTATGAACGACTCTCCTCAACTTAAGGCACACCTACTCTTACTAGAAGTCTAGTCTCTCTCAGGTCTAGTTTTGATCTCTAACTAACTTACTTAATAGGCTAGGCCGAAAGAGAGATATTTAGAAAACCCGATATCCTATCTTAAGAACCTGACTCAAAAGAGAAAAGAAGACCAGACTAAAAGAGATCTCACTTTTGATGATTGAACTTGGCTTTTATATCCAGATTGGAACTGGACTTAAATGTCTTTGGATCCTGCTTAGGGCCAGCTTTCACTTTCATATCAGGAACGTCGACTTGCACTTGCAATATAGAATTTGACTTTCTGAAATCTTTGCTCCTGGCTTATATTCACATAGCCCACTCATAAGAATAAGACGTTCAACTCCCTAAATCACATGTAATTGAGAGAGTCATCATATCAGTGCCTTGGGGAAATGCCTACCTTCAGGAGAAGATTACCGAATGAGTTTCAAACCTATCCTCTTCGCTTCCCAAGATATTTAGGGAAAGGGGCGTTCAACCACTTGACTCTAAGGAAAGGGGACTTGTCGGCCACCGCTTGCTGACGACAGAACACATCATCAATGAAAGGGTCCTCACCTTGGACTTAGTTGGAAAGGTAGGTGTTCGGCATGTCCCTTGCTTGGGAACTTCTTTAGTAGGGCGGAGATGCCATTCCTCACATTTACCGTTGTCCCCAAACTTTACTCTTTCAACACTTGTATACTGTCTAAAAAGTTAGACATGCCTCTGTCCCTGTCTCCAAATGTGTGATCTACCGATTCACTAAGTGACTTTTTATTACCGCTGCGCTGGAGTCCCAATCTCAATAAGGGTTGGTGTGGTAGACTTCCCCCTTGTTTGCCAATTGAAGAAAGCCTTATATGGCTTCAAACAAGAAAAAAGTCTCTTTCTATCTTATTAGTCAAGTGTAACTACAATTAAAAAACAGCGCTAACGAGCAAGAAAAGGGATGCCCTAAGGCACAAGGGCTTTCATGCAGCTGCTGCGCCCTTGCTTCTTGCTTTCGAGCCGGAGCTTGCTGGGTAGTGAAGTGGTCCGTGAGGGTTAAATAAGACTTGTGTTAAGCAAGCAAAGTAGTCAAGATAAAAAAGCAAGAAACAGTTTTCGTTCGATCGACGGAATCAATCGTACTTTCACTGCTGTGGATCAGCTTTCCTAAAGCACCTTTGGGCAGCAGCTACTATTGGGATCCAATTTCGAGATCAATTTGACAATGAAATTCTTTAAGCAATGATCTTATATATGTCATTTCTCTTGACGCGATACAAAAGATGACTTTCGAGAGTCACTTAGCCCCTTGACCTCTTCTTTCAAAAAAAGACACTGTGCGGGCAAGTCTATCAAAGTCAGAGCGGGGAGGGAATGTTTATTTACAGTTGTTGTAGTCTGACTTTTCATTTCCTGTTCAGTCTTTCAATAAGTAGTCAGCTGAGGATGTAGTCAGACTTAACATTGATTGAAGCAACTGTTGGAGAGAAGGCACCAGTCAGACCTGCAAGCATCGGGTAGTATGCAGCAATAGTTTTCAATCATACAATATATACTCTTAGTCTGACTTTTAGCGGTAGTCAGTTATCCTCATTCTCCTCTTTGAATTTCCCTATTAAGTCAGGGTCGGTTCTTGCAAAAATGTTGAGCCGACGGGGTCAGGTACCAGTAGTTACAATAACAAAGGGGGGCTGGACACTAGTTGTGCGAGTGGAATGACCCAAATGGACCTAGTCATCCCGGACCATTTTTTGGTTCTAGAGGACCCTGAATAAGAGAGGCAAAGAGTCCAGATCTGGACACTGCTGAACCGAAAGAGATTGTTCAGGATGATTGTTTGGGTAACAAAGCCGAGAAGGGTGTAGTCAAGGAGAGAACTCCCGAGGAGAGTGATTTGGCTCATAGAAGCAAGGATCTGGAAGAGAGGGTAAACTATGGCAGTGACTGAAGGGGACTTGTTCTGTGATAAATAAATTACTTCAAACCTCAGGGCATCTAAAAGAGGTGAACCTGAGAAGAGCAGTAAGAGTAAGCGTTCAAGTACTGGTGCTATGACCTTAAAGGTGGAAGATCCTCCCATGGTTCGAATCACCCTAAATGAAGAGTGGGCGAACAAGATGCAAAACATATCATAAATGTTGAATTCTAAGAAAGAGGGGGGGTCCCCTTCCCGCGTATGCGCCTTTATTTATATTCTTTCTATTTTTGAATTACCAATGGAGAATATTTCTAAAAACATCTCTCTGGCAAAACAAAATTCATCGAGTTCAATTCAAGGTGCACATTGCTTTTTTTAGGTAGCTTTTTATTATGCCTATTTTGCTAGTGGGGCATTGGTCATAGCCAAAATTCGTCGAAGGGATACAAACAAAATAAAGAAGAGAAAGAACGGGAAGTTTTTTCTTTCTTTTAATCCAAATAAGAGAATAAACAAAGCACTAAAAAATGAAAGTTAGATAAAGAAGTGTTAGTAAGAACTAACACTAGACTTCTTCCCCCCTTTCTTTTTGCCCTTTTCTCTCTCCTTTTGTTTGTGCTTCTACCCGGGCTTTTCATTCTATTTTATAGAGACCCGAGGAAATTCTATATAATAATAAATGTAGAAAAGTGAGGGTGAGGTACTTTCCTCAGCATACGGAAAGAAAATCCAGGATAATGGCTTTCAAAAGACGAGTAAGGGATGGAGAGAGGGCGATTGAAAAGGAGGCTTGACCTACGGGGAGAGGGAGGCTCTTGAAACCAAATGAGACTAGAAATAACATGGGAATTAACACCATTTATATGAGTGCTTTTGTTTTGTCTCTTTGATTCAACAAAATAAAAGGATAGCCCTCTCTATATCTCAGTCTCAGTTTAGCATCATATATCGCTCTCGAGAGCATTTTTTTAGTTATAGTGTGGATGTTGGAGCAGCTCCTCTATGCTGTGGGTATGGAGGGGGGGCTATCACCGCCTGATAGAGGCAGAAGTGAGGGCCACCAGAGCTATCTGCATCGAGTGTTTAGATTGAAAGAGGAAGGGAGAGAACTCAAATGCCAACACAAAAATAGAAAGAGTCATGCTTCAAAGTGGAATTCTTCTAAGATCCATTGCTCAATTTTGTTGCTTGCTCTGCTCCTAAAATGCAGAGAGACTTGTGAAGGCAGATTCGGGTTGGTTGGTCCGGAAAGTGATGGGGGAGGCAGGCTAAGTAAAATAATATACTGGTGCTAATGATTATAGAATCTTATGAATCAAGCACTACACATTTTCTATATCTCTTCCGTCTATAAGGTAAACAACTTAGCTTAGAGCACAATGTGTTCGCCACCACACTGGCTGGCTAGTGCATTGGCCTTACCGTAAGAAATTCGAGAGCGATATATCTCGTAACACGCTCTACGTGGCATTTGTTTTAGAAAGTCTGTATAACTTCAAAAGAATAATTCTTTATGAATCAAGTACCATTCAAACAAAGGGTGCATTTCCTCTTTGAGTGAAGAAGAGAGGGGCTTTGTATAGACACTCTTGAGCCATGTTCGTCGCCCTAGGCTTACCATTATTTCATTTCATTCTATTGATTGGTTCTAGCTCCAAAGAACATATACATCGAGCTATATCGACTTACGTACGTCTTGTTGACTAAATGATCAGGTATACCATGCCATGTATCATCCACTTGGCTCAAGACGAGGAGAGATAAAGAAAAATCAAAGATATAGTGATCGTGCCATAAGACCTTGTTCCTTTCTACTTGACGTTCTTTATTTTCCTCAAGTTTTACCCTACGGAGCGATATTTTGCTTACTTAGCACCTACGCTAAGAATCTAATCAGAGTCAAACTTGGATTTGAAAAAAAAACCTTTCCCTTATTAGTCGGAGTTCAAGTGTACTCTTTTTTCTTTAGTAAAGGCAGATTAAGCCAAAAAATCTTTTTTTTCCGAACAGTCTCAATGTCCTCGTTGAGAGTCGCTCTGTGAGATGTCTAGTAGTCTCTAACTTGGTCTTTAAATCATAAGTCTCAGCCCTTTCCCGGCTTGCCTCGCTCTCAGGTTGGCTTTTCTACTTGACTAAGTAGTATTCCACTCGTGTAGTAGGTGTATGGGCTAGCCCATGGTGCGGTCAACTATGATATACTCAACTTCTTCTTTAGTAGGTTTATCTACAACATCTGGTGGTGCCCTCGTGGCCACATTCCTCTCTGGGGCGGTCTGGTCTAATCGAAGTCAACTAACTCACATGGAATACGGGGTTTGTTTTCACCGAGCTGGTTGCTTGAGTGTATAGGCTACCTTTCCTTTCCGCTTTTTTACAAGGTCTACTTTCAGACCGGGCCAAGCCTTTAGGTTTTTTAAATAGGTTTGGGCTAAGTTTGTTGCGCTCCTACCACCTCTTGGCAAAGTAGACTGATGGGCAAGCCCCCTCCTATTGCAATGGTGTGAGACGTTAGAGGCTGTTACCCTATGGCAAACTCGAAGGGGATGAAGTTCGATGCAGAGCTTTTTGGTTGTTAAGTTATAGCAGGACTAAGCAACATCCAATAGCTCCAGTCCTTCTGGTTTGCATTAAAGTGGCTTAAGTAGCCCTCGAGGAGTCCGTTTATTCTCTTCGTCTGAGCTTTCAAAGATATACCGACCTACGACATCTGACCATCAGATGTCGTAGGTCGTCTTCTAACATTACCGACATTTTAGGCTTTCATAAATTTCACATAAGATAAAAGCTCTTTTCATTATCAGAAATAACCAGATTTCCAACCTCTTGTATTGCATTACCATAACGAAAAGAAAAAAGAATAAAAAATAGATTGCTCTTATGGCTCGAGATGAACCTTTATCGATGGAGGAAAGGAATAATGATAGATTCCTATAGAGCATCCAGGGAAAAACAGATTCAATCGGACGATGAATTCTTACGTGGTCCAAGGAAATCAAAGGTCCTCTTTCACGAATTTCATCTATATTAAATCTCTTAATATCAGAATAGCTTATATAGTCATGATTTAATTCTCGTCAATCTTGATTGATTTCTCATTTTTCAGATTTGATTGTAATAATGGAGAAGTAGGAAGCTTTGGAGCTATGTCGACTTACGTACGTCTTGTTGACTAAACGATCAAGTATACCACGCCACGTATCATCCACTCGGCTTAAGCTGAGGAGAGATAAAGAAAAATCAAAGATATAGTGATTATGCCGTAAGACCTTGTTCCTCTCGCGCTCGCGATGAGTCGAGAAGAAGGTTCAACATTGGCCGATTAGTGAGATGCAATTCACATACATTGGTAGAACGGCTTGGTAACTGTGCTGCAGTCACTAGATCATAAGACCTTAGGTGCACCTGAGCACGATAGCGTCCTAAAATGGGGTTAACTACCTCGAGGGTGGACGTTATTGCAAACCACCTGATTACCAGTAAAAAAATATATTCTATTGACTGGATATAATTGATTTCTTTATTATTAATACATCCTCAAAAGAAAAGAGGAAAGCTCCCTAACCTTAATAAAAAATGGCTAAAGTAATACCCTTAAGAGAAATTCTATTTCAATTGTTAATTTTTTTTATTATACTTAAGAATCAAACAATCACTTCTATGTGTTACCCTTCAAACTGGAGAATGGATATTGATCATTCCCTGTTTGCGAGTGAGAAGAAAAGAGAGGCCCTTTACCAATCCTTTTGTGAAGAGATCGACAATTGATCTTTACTTCTAATGGTTGGTGTTCTGATGATTTTGGCAATTACCTTTTACCTGAGAAAATATCCTAAAAAAAGTAAGTAAGACAACTTTTATATGCTTTGTTCTCTCATAGAAGACCGACTTGGAGGCTATGTGGATAGCATTCTGATTCTCACAGAATATGTCCATGAGGTTCTGTGACCGAAATCCCAATTTCAGTCAGAAGAGATCCAACCCATACAAGTTCACTAGTCGTTGATGCCATTGCATTCGACTTCAACATTAGATCTAGACCTTATTAAGTATTGTGGCCTACTTTTCCAGGGAATAAATTTTCCTATATGGTGGATTTTCTATCATAGAGAAATCTTGCATTAATACCTTCCTTCAACTTTCAGAGGTAGGGGCTGCATCTGGTCCTAAGTTGCCCGGAGCAAGGATCCTCAATAAAAGAATGCCTTTTCTAGGGCTTTATATACCTGAGGATCTTTTTTAGTTCATCATAATGTAACTTCTGCAGAGATAACATAACATACATTGACAACCAATCCCAGCAGAAGATATGTTAGTAGGACGAATGATAGTAAGATAGATTAAACTTCTAACTTTTCTTCTTCCCCTCTGTTATCGAAAGGAGGATCATCAAGGAGATCTCAATTTTCTAAAGAGAACTTGTGATTTTTCCCCCTTTTCTAGTTGTAAGGTCTTGTCCACCTTAGCGTTACAATGAAAACTCTTTCTTTTCTCATAATTGCTTATTAAAGAAGAACTTTGGCTATTTTGCTTCAAGTGAGAAATCGGATCGAGAAAGCTTCGCCTAAAGGTGCTCATTGAGCCGGTCACCGTTGGCTAAAAACCATTTCTCACTTGTGATGTGAAGCCCCACAACATATAAAAAATGAAAATATAAAAAGTGTTCCATGAGTAAGGAGATCAAGATTGGGTTAGTGTGAAGTGTACCGAGTACAAGATCGAAAAGAATGCATTGGATGGATGCAGTGTCCGATTTGAGATTCCGTAAGTAACTTAGTTAGTGCTTTCTAAAAAGGGCTTGGCTTGGAAGAAGAAATAGGAGCAACTGTGCTGGTTGTAATGCTTATTTAGCACATTACACATATTATGAAATTGCTTACTTTGGCTCTGCGCCTTTTTCCAATTCTTGCTGTTTTTGTAGCATCTTTTTTGAGTCAGGAAGTTGTAATCACAGAAGAATTCTTGATTCTATATGGAATATTCCTTTTCAGCTTCATTTTTGTGTTTCGTCACTTTACTTTACATTTGAAAAAAAACCATGGTCTTTCGCTTGTAGTTCTCATGTATATATCTTTGGTTTTTGCTATTTCTTTTTTGGGGGCTTTGACCTGGGTCTACATCTTTTCTCAAGTAGGTCTGGATTTTACCCTCTTATTCACCTGCATCCTTAGTATGGGGGTGGGGAAGGGGATTCCTCTGCCATTACCATCTGAGTCATCCAGTGAATCCTCGAGGGGGGAACCTGATTCCTTCGGGATACAGGTTCTCTTAGAATCTTTTTTTGAAAAAGAAGGAGAATCCTCTATGAATCAGTCCTCCGCAGGTCAAGCTGTTGTTTTGATTCTGGAAGAAGGAGCAAGATCTCTGCATGTGGTCCCCTATTTGTATCATCCGAATGAAGTGATAAGAGGTGATTCCGTTCAGTCTATCAAGCGACGCCTCTTATATGTAAAGGAATTTCCTTCCTATTTTGAGCTGACACAGGAGCGAATAGAGGAAGAAGACATATTCGAGGTCAAGGTCGATATTGTTAGGAGAATGGCGGTCCTTGATCCAGAAGGACATTGGCTGGAATGGGGAGCCTGGGCCCTTGAGAATCTGCGTACCTCCATAGGGGAGCCTTCCTTGGAGAGACTTCATACCCTTCTTTTGGATCTCGAATCGAGGGTAGTCAATTCCGATTCCTTTAAGGAATTAAAAGAGAAGGTTTTCCTTCGGCAGGTAGATGACGACGAACATTCTGCTGTATAGCGGGGTGGATAGCTAGGACTACTAAAAAGGAGATCGTGTACAACAATAATCCTATATTTGATATCGATTCATCCATACTTCTATTCCTTATAAAGGAAGGCTTACTGCTTGCTAGCTGGGAGCTGTATGTGTGGTAACGTCCACGTATGGCTCCGTAAGAAGAGTGGTGGACAGAAATGGCCTTGTTGTACCTCACTCTCATCTTCAATGGGGTCTGCTCTTTCTTTTTTGGGAGAGTATGCCAATATGATCTTAATGAGGTATAAGGCTTTGCATCTGACATTCATTGGAATTCTCTCTTCGGGAGCCTGCGCCCCAAACTTTTTGTGAAATAAACCCCTCCAGCCGAAGATAGTGGTAGGTGGTCCTACGGAGCTTTCGGAAAAGGGTAGCCTTATGTGTAAGCACAACAATGAACCACGGCGAACCCTCAGATGACCTATCTAAGATTAGGGGGGGATCCTTAGTAGTGGTGACCCTTTAACTCTTCCATGGACTAATACATGTACCAAATGCTCATATGGGAAAGTTGTCTTCTGGGTCTGGAACCTAAGGGGTTGCTCTGAGAAATCCTTTCTTTCTTGTCCACTCAGGGGGATGTGGACACACCTGCATGGATTACAGGTGACAGTTACAAGAATGATGGGGAAGTTAACAATACTCAATGACATTCAGGGATGGATGTAGACCCATCGAGCAGGGATAATCATTCTGGTCCTGGTATAAGTGGCAATCATTCTCAAGAATGAAAAAGACTGAGCTGAGGGAAGCCCTATGAGTCACTGAAATGATGGCAGGAGTGCCCTTTTTCTATCAATAGAGGGAGCAAAAAAGGGGCTTTGCTCACCTTTACAATATGAAGAAAGAAATAAGGGTTGAAGTTTAGACCGCTCACAGTAGTTCTACCTATAGAAAGGATCATAAAAGAGGCGATCAGAATGGTACACGAATCCATTTACGATCTTGAGTTTCCAGACACATCACACTTCCGCCCTGGTCGAGGCTTCCACTCCGTCCTAAGATGGATCAAAGAAGAGTGGGAAACCTCTCGCATGTTTTTAGAATTCGACATCAGGAAGTATTTTCACACCATCGACCAACATCGACTCATCCCAATCTTTAAGGAAGAGATCGATGATCCTAATTTCTTTTACCCTATTTAGAAAGTCTTTTCTGTTGGACGACTCGTAGGAGGTGATAAAGGACCTTACTCAGTCCTACACAGTGTTTACTATTAGCCCTACCAGGCAATATCTACCTACATAAGCTCGAGCAAGAGATAGGGAGGATCTAACAGAAGTACGAAATTCTGATTGTTCAGAGAATAAGATTGGTTCTATTAAGAATAGGTCATATTGATGACCAAGAAAAGTCTTCCGAAGAAGCAAGCTTCAACGCTCCCCAAGACAATAGAGCCATTATTGTAGGAAGGGTAAAGAGCATCCAATGCAAAGCGGCTTTTCATTCCCTTGTTTCGTCGTGGCACACCTCCCCTACAAGCACCCCTGGCTTAGGGGGGACTAGAAAATGCCTTTCGTTTTCCACCCTTCGTTGGCCCTTGCCGCCTTCGCCTCCTTTGCACCGCCTTCTTCATAGAAGCCACCGGGTTTACCCAGAAGTCCAAATTCTATGGTAGAAAATGCTGTAATAATAATTAGGCTATGAGAGACTCTTTTATGTATTGTAAAAGAAAGGGCCTGTTGATAGAGCTGGGTGGGGAGGCGATATTTTTTATCATGTCAAAAAGAGGCCTGGCCCGTAAGCTTGCCCCCTTAAAAACCTATTACTTAATAAGGATTTATTACGCGCGATATGCTGATGACCCACTATTGGGAATTGTGGGTTCCGTCGAGCTTCTCATAGAAATACAAACACATATCGCCCACTTCCTACAATTTGGCTTAAACCTTTGGGTAGACTTTGTAGGATCAACAACCATAGCTACACGGAGTGCGGTAGAATTCCTCCGTACGGTCATTCGGGAAGTCCCTCCAGGGAGACTCCCATACAATTCTTGGGAGAGCTGGAGAAACATATACGAGTAAAGCATCGTGTCCATATAACAACCTGGCATCTATGCTCTGCCATCCATTCCAAGTTTAGGAGCCTAGGTAATAGTATCCCGATCAAAGAGCTGACGAAGAGGATGAGCGGAAGAGGGAGTCTACTGGACGCGGTTCAACTAGCAGAGACTCTTGGAACAGCTGGAGTAAGAAGTCCCCAAGTGAGCATCTTATGGGGGGACGTCAAGCACATACGACAAGGACCAAGGGAGATCTCATTATTGCATAGCTCAGGTCGGAGCAAGGTGCCATCGAACGTTCAATAGGTAGTCTCACGATCGGGCACTCATGCCCCGACATTGTCATTGTATACTCCTGCGGGTCAAAAGAAAGCGGGGGAAGGAGGGGGACAGTGGACGAGATCTATTAGCAGCGAATTCCCCATATAAATAGAGGCACCTATCAAAAAGATACTTCGAGGTCTCATTAGATAAATAAGACCCTGGCCAATACACGTGGCCTGCTTGAAAAACGTCAGCGATGGAGACATCATAAATTGGTCCGCGGGTATCGCGATAAGTCCTCTGTCCTACTACAGGTGCTGCGATAACCTTTACCAAGTTAGAACAATTGTCGACTACCAGATCCGTTGATCTGCAATATTTACCCCGGCCCAGAAGAACAAATCCTTGGTGCAGAATATAATCCTAAAGTACTCCAAAGACTCAAATATAGTCAATCAAAAAGGTAGTAAGACCCTTGTAGTGTTCCCCAACACCATAGAGCTTGGGAAGCTCGGATCCGATCAAGATACGAACAACAATGAGCACTCAACTACTAGTAAAAGGGGAGAAAGTTGACTTTGAGATGAGAAAGAAGGTGCTTCTTGCCGTTTTATTAGTAAGTAAGCTTGTTTTATATCTCCTCAATAAAGGTGAAAGATCACTCCTAAAAGCAAGCTTTCTCTTATATACGATACCATACCATAAAATTACATTTTCCTTCCTGCTTAAGGCACTAGTTCGGATGGAAACCCTGATCAAGCAGGTGGCCTAGCTAACATAGCTATCCGTAAAAAATAGCTGCATTCCGGTGCAAGCTACTATAGAGGCATATAATTTTCTGGGTGTTAAGAAAGATATTAAATCGAAAGAGGACATGCTTACTCACTGGCTAGGTTAGGCTGTCTGTACCTTTGCTAACTCGTCTACCTGTAAGGAAGCTTGAAATAGGGAATTCTCTGATCTATGACCCTGAAAGAAAGATAGTCTTTTTTTTTCGATTTCGCGCATTGGAACTGAAAAGGGCTATTCATAAACAGTCTTTCTTGCTTCTTACCTCTTATCTTATTATAGAAGATAATCGGAGAGAGAAAATCCTATCAATTCCTTTTGAATAAGGCTACGCTCCTTCAAGCCTTTGAAACTTTTGAAAATGGAATCTTTGTTTTTGGGCAGGTTTTCTTCTCCACCAACAACCAAGATGCATGAAAACGGTTTCCAGCGCTGCTGGGCAGAAAGACATGATGACATGAAACTCGATTACATACGCTAATTGTTCGTCTACTTCAAACGCTCAAAACAAACCATTTTCCATGTGAAATGACAGGGATTGGTTTGGTTACTTAGGGAATCCCAAGCAAAACAATCTACGTAATTTTCGGGTTCAGTAGTAGGAAAGAAAGGGACCTCTCACTTAATTCAATAACATGTTCTAGGACATCTTTTTCTAATAATAATGTTCGCATTTGACCAGGATTTTTGGACATTCCATGTTTAAATCGACTAGTAGCACTTTCGAGATGCCACCTTGAAATATAAAAAAAGTCTTTTCAATTCTATTTGAGTTGGGGCGTCAGGGACCCTCCAACAGAAACCTCATCTTTTTTGTCATATATAAGTTTTCCCTTAGTACCCTACTATTCATAAGAAATATTAATTGTTGAGAGACTGATTTATAAAAGCCCGATGAGGCCTCAACCGACAACCTTGCTTTATTCTGTGGCGGTTTTCAAGCTAGCACCCGTTTCAGCATATCATCTCGCTTGATTTAAGAAAAAAGAAAGAGACGCAATTTTTTATTATTCAGTTCTATATCAAAAATGAGTAGTTGATCCCACGAAAGCAACGCTGGCTTTGTTGCGGGTTCAACTAGAATTGTAAAAAGTGAGGTAAATTGCCCTTCTCCCCACCCCATATGCCTCTTCTGCTTATGCCACTGGTGATGAATTCACTATGGATATTTAACGTCAAACTCAGAGTTTTTCTTACTATATAGGCGGCTAAACGAAACCCCAATCTTTCTTTGTCAAACCCCAACCCCCTTATTAGTAGCCGAAGTAAAGGACAACATGTGATCAAAGTCACTTGCCATCCATTCGCTCTCTGTTCAACAAAGGCCATCGATATTTCCTTACTTCTCAAGTTTTGAATTTTATGAGCCCTTCGATTGTATCCCATAATAAAATCTCTCTGATAAACATCTTTTTGATGATTCGATTTTAACATATTATTTAAAATCTTCGTGTGCACTTTCCTCCTGGCTTCTTTGCGTAAAAAACCTAACTCATCTGAAGTTAAGAAAAATGAACCATTAAACCCTTTAACTAGTGTATGCTAAGTAGTGGCAATTAGAATCTGAACTTTCAGAAATTTAAACTAGAACTTGAATAGGAAAACAAGTGGACACACCCACAAAGAACCCCATCTCGAAACCAGCGAGTTGCCTAAAACCTCCGTTGTTATCTTGCTTGATTTCGAATAAGAAAGACTTATCACTTTAACTAACCTTCCTAGCTTTAGTTGCCTTAAGGCCTGTCTTTCTTTCAGAACCTTATTACTTTTAAGCTGTCTTTTTGCCTGAGCCTTTCGAACAAGACTACTTACTCCAGTAGGTTAGTAAGCTACCTTTTCTTCTTTCAGGCAAGGGTATCTCTGAAGGGAGAGTTGAGTGGAACCAGGCATAAGAAGCAACAATCGCTATTGAGAGTTCCCCCGCTAGGGGAACGTTAGGAGGGGGACATGCTCTATGTCCACTGATTCTGTTTTGTACAGTATAGGAAGCCCTTGTTTGAGTGAGAGCTTCTAGAATGCCATTCATTTTGCAATAAGAAACTTTTCCACATAGAGGTTTTAGCTACTTCAAGCGAGAGTGCATCCAAAAATTCGAGAAGAGTGCTCGGCCTTGGTTAAAATAATTATAGGTGTCAATGGACCGATTTCACTAGCAGAGCACTTTCTCCAATGTGCATAAATAGAGATTCCACTTTCAATGATGGATACCGGCCCTTGTCTTAAAGAAGCATCGAGTTTTTCTTAGAAACTGACAAGTTTCGAGTTTCCAAATAAATGGTACCCTTTTTTAGAGTCCGGTAGGTCAATTAAGTTGCCTAAATCTCTTCCTTATCTGCTGATCTATAGCTTCCTTCCTCGCTTCGTCTTTGGATTTCAGAGTTGTGAACTAACCTCTTCCTTTTACAGCTAGACAACTGGCGGATAAGCTGGACATCTAAAGAACATAAGATCCGAGTTACTGCCAGGCATAAAAGTCATATTGTCAACTACGGAAATTGGCACAACTAGGCATCTCAAACATTGATAAGGGAAGAATCAGGCTTTCATTAGGATGATATTCTTTTCATCCGAATGGCAAGGCTTGCTAGTTTCCTGAAGTACACCTGCATCTGTCTATCTATGTCATAGTTGCTTGGAAGAAAGGTCTCAGATGTACTTTTGGCATGTATGAGATTTTCTTTCCTCTATCTATGTCATACTTGGGATTCACTGACAGTCAATTCCAAGTAGATCCTCCCTCTCCCTCGCTCTACTTTGTTTCGCTTGTTTTCTCTTTCTATCTACCTGCAAAAAAAGTTATGAGATTGGTTTTGTGTGCGTTAGCAATCATCAAACCTGTGACATAGATAAGATTGGAGTTCATGCAGTTGGAATGCCTGAGACCACTTTTAGCCTTGCTGCTCTTGCTTCTCTGGCTACTGCTCTGGCTAAGGCTTTCTTTCCGCTTTGACTTGCCTTCCTTATCTTTCAATCTGGACTTGCATATGTTCCATGACTATTTCGAGTGATTACTACTATCTGGCTTGAGTTAGACAAGCAGAGAAGGATCTTATGCCACCGGTGACCGACCTATCTATCTAGTATCTAGTACTAGGACTAGTAGAGTAGAGGAACTACTGGGCTGGTCTTCCTCGATCACAGCTTCTCACTTAGCTAACTGCCAGACAAAGATGCAAATCAACTCCTTATATAGAATGCAGATCGACACATTCAATGAAATAGCCAGTACGACAGACAAGCTACTTTCTTATTCTAGGAAGAGAAGATCCTCTAAATATTAGCATACCCGTACCAACAGTTAGACTAGCACTCTCTCCTCAATCAATTGCAGTAACTGGCTGTAAGAGAGCTGACTGTCTATTATCTATGTCATGCCTTGGCAGGTGAATATGAGAGAGAGGCTATAAGTGCATTCTCTCCTTCTCTATCTTCTGGAAAGCACTCTTTGAGCATGCTGATAGAATGATTGACACTCACATCTCTCTCATTTCCAGTGATTTCGCTATAGTTTACTAGCGCATTCCTAGACTAAGACTATGGCATTGAAGAAGAAAGTTCACTCTCATTATAAGAATCAGAGGAAGGCATTCTGTTTGGTAATGAAGTTAGAAGTTTCAGGCTTGCTTTCTCTCTTCTCTTGCAGTTGGCAGTCTCAGTCAACCTTGTTCCGGGCCTTCTCCTCTACTCTATCTGCTTATTGGATTGGTAAGTACAGTCTTTCTTCTAGGCTTCTGATTGAACTTTAAGGTAATGGGAGAGAAGGCAATCGACAGATAACTATTAAGTAAAGCTATGGACTGGGTTCTCACTCTAAGCCAGTACCAGTAATTTGAAAAAATGATAGACATCTAGCGTATTCACTCGTTTTTTCTTTATGATAGGCCAACTCAAAGAGGGAAATGCAAAGGGCGATAGCGGTCTTTTTTGCTTTGCTTGCTACTGGGAAGAGAGAGCCGCTATCATTCTTCACTTCGTTCAAGAATCAACTGCACATGAATAGGCTCTTCCTTAGGCTTTCAAGGAGGAAGCGGCTTTTTTCCAAAATTCCAAGAAAAATAAAATGAAATTCTTTTCATAAGGCAAGAAAGTCGCCTAAGGAAAGTAGAAGTCTATGCATACTAACCGAATTTTCGGGGAAAGATGGTGGTGTAAATTGGCCTTTTCCCTTCTCTTTTCTAAAGCAAAAAGGAATGTCATCATTTTGATCTTGACTTGAAAAAAGAAAGAAGGGAAGGAACTTGGAGATGGCGCCCACATAATGGATTGCTTTCTTACCAAGCCATCCTGGCTTTTTGCTCCTCTCCAACAAGTCAAGTGGCTTTCACTCCTCTAGTTCTATTATTATTGACTTGACTTATTATTATAAAAACTACTCACTATCCAAATGAAAGACGATCGATTATCTACCCAAGAAGATAGAGAGTCCCACATACGAGAAAAGGTCACAAATAGAGTTGAACCAAGTAACATTGCAAAGGCATAATTATAGTAGAGTCGGGATATCCCCGCCCTCCGAACTAGACATGAGGGTCTGTCCTCATCCGGCTCTCTACAGGGGAATCTTCACTCACTACTTCCTCTAATATCCTCCCTTTACCACATCATGGGGGTTTACAGGAGATCCTAGAGGCTCGCTCAGAAAGGATGCTATAGCATACCTTTTAACTTAACTCTACTCTAGTAGTCACTAGACTCACTATAGTAGTCCGTCTGGTTGCTTTTACTGAAATCATTACTTTAAATTCTCCCATGCTCTAGCAATTGCGCTCCCTAGACCACTACCATATAGTTAGGTAGGGACAATAAGTCCGTAGTGAAGGGAATGAGGGAATAAATGGGGATCCCTATCAATATAAAAAGAATATCTAATTAGAATTTTCTCCCCTTCTCTCACTCAATAGATCTATCTGGTCTGATATGGCACAATACAATATGAGATGATGGAATGCAATGGGATAGATGGTATAGGTCTTCTTGCGCCCAAAAACGATGATTCACTTGTCCTCTTGTCCATAGGGACATCATGGCATACAACCGAAATGACTCCCGCTAGATAGCCGCCTCTTTCTCTCTTTTTACAGCCTCGTGGACGAACAAAAGAAGGAAAGTTACAGAATGGGGCAGTGAAGGCTCGCGAAGTAGACAACAAGCAGCAAGCAAGGGCTTCTCAGCTCCCTAACCTATCTCTATTTTTTAGAATACTTTTTTTAGAATCAGGTAAGCTTTAAAGCTGGTTGCTCTACTAGACTATACAGTTGTAGGGCGCTAGCGCTTGACTAATATAATAGAAAGAAAAGAGAATCTATTATGATCTTACGAATCTAAAGATCTCAAAATGGAAGAATGAGATCTTCTGCTCGCCCCTATCTCTAAAGGGGCGTAAGCACTTCACTCGCTAGGGGATGGGATTCATTCACTTGTATTCCTTCTAGCACTATAAAAAGCTCCAGTCTTAACGCCCCTACTACTGCTGTGCAGCCTTTCCTTAGGTTCGTAGAGTCGGGTTTCCCGTTTACCCACAACAGAGGAGCCGCCACCACTAGGAAGGCAGCCACGGGTCATAATGCACTCTTCGCACAAAAAATCCACTTTGAAGCTGACTTATTCGCTCGGCCAATTGTCGGAATGTGTATGAGATACCATAAAGGCCCAATATATCAATAGCACCTTTATCTAAAGCTTTGAAAGAGACTTCATATCCAAAATACAGGAATGATCTGACTAGAAAGTCATTCAAAACTTGATCGAAAAACCAGCATTTATTGAAGAAGCTATAGAGTCTATTACTAATAGTACTAGTTTGAAAGGCTCGTTGGAATTGATCCGCTATGAGATTAATATTATACGCAACATCAACACCTGAAGTACTAAAGGGAATATGTATTATTGGTAATGGTTGGAGCAGCAAACTCAGATTCGGCAACAATCTCATTTTTTGGTAGTATGAAGGGGGAATTGGCCCAAAAATTGGATGGGGGTCAAGACGCTGTCGGGCGTCGGGGGCTGGCTCAAGTTCCCCCCAAACTGCGTAAAATGGTCCCTTATTACACAACTCACTAACTCTGCCTGAGGTGTGGGTACCTATTATTCGTCGGGTAATTTATCTGCGTATTCCTAGATAATTGAAAAGAGTCTTCCTTTTTCCTTTTTTGAGGAGAATTTAAAGGGAATGTGATCCCCTCTATTGTAATGAAATAATTAAAGTTCATTTATTCTTTTTAGAAGATTTTTTGTAAAATCCACCTTTGCCTGATCTAAGGCCAAGGGGGAAATAAAACATAGTATTGGAAAGGGTCGTCTTTCGCCCGATATTAAAGAGGTATCTTAACTCTTCTTTAATATGGAAGCGTAGAAATTCCGGTGCAACTTGATTATCCGGCAGATCTAGCGCCATTTCCCATTCATCAGGCTTGGGAGAGGAGGTAGATACTCCCCCACCCGAATCCTTTCCTGCGCAGTCTACCCTTTCTAACAATACTTCATAAAAGAAAAAATAGAATGAAAAAAAAAGAGATAGAGTCCAAACGCTTTCCATAATAGGTACAAGAGAAATGTCTGGATTCTTTTTCTAGTAGAAATGCCATAAAGTGCGAACCAAGATCCATGATACGAAAACCAAAATCCAGAAAAGTAAGAATAGGAAATCCTGATGTATTTCTAACTCCAACTCAGACAATAGAAAATTATACAATAGAAAAGACCATCTAAAGAGCTTTATCTCAATCATAATCACTAAAATAGTGTAAAACACTCTCGCAGAAAATTCCAGTAAAAAGGCAACGGGTTTTGATAACATTGGAGAGGAATTCAAATTAGGATAAATTCCAATGTGAAATGTAAAGATTTGAGATAAATCTTTCTTTTTCTCTTATTATTTTGATAGAGAAGACTGCCTATACTGAACACCAACCCTCAACTATATTTGATCAAATCAAGATCTTCTTTTGTTCTTTTTCAGGATTTACTACACATAGGAACTTCCATCAACTAATCAATGGTTACTTCTGCTGATGGTGCAACATTATGGTACCAAGAGACCCATTTTAGCCACTATTTCACCCATCTGAGTAAAATAGTGCGTTCAAGGATTTCTCTCGCACCATCAAACACCAACTCATTTGGAAAGAGTCGTATCTCCTTAGGTGTTAATTCCTTCCATAGATAATATTTTATCTTTCCCTTCAAAAAAGGATTGAGAGGTTTAAATCTCCCAATCCAATATTAGAGAGGTAATAGATGTGACCTGTGTGGTTTTCTTGCAGTCGCTTTTAGTCTTTCCCAACATTTGGATTGAGTAGACATCAAACGAGAACAAAATCTGAATCCGGACCCCCAAAAATTTGTAAAATTGATGTTGAAATTGAATACTTGGTTGCGAGTTGACACAGACTCATAATTGTCCTACAGGAAGTTAATGCTCTATGAGAGATTGGAGAAAGGTAAATTTTCATGTCTTTTGTCCAAAATCTCTTAGCAAACTCGATGGTTCCGTTCTTGGATATTCTCGATCTTGCTAAGAGATTATAACACTAAGCCTTTCCAGCAAAATCCTATACTGCCACGCCATTTTTGTATCGGTGATTAGGATATCATCACCTAACATGTAGTGCGTAATTAGCAAAAGGGGTAGTACTTATTGGGTATGCATATTTCACAGTTAGCCACATCATATAATGGTGGGAAAGCGCAAATAGGGACCACGATCCATAGTAACCTAACGACTGTCCTGTTAAGAAGGCAATCTCACTCACCCTCTTGACCATCGGAGGGACAATCAAGAAAGTGTTGAGACCTAAGGAACTATTGACTATTGATGATGCCAGTGTACTCCCCAACATGAAGGTGTATATGACACTTAATGGCCAATGGTCCATTTCCAATTTTAAATCAAAAGAGAAAGAATTACATTTCTTTTGAGATCGTAATTATACCAATGGACGTTCTTGGTCGAATGCTCCATCCGCCGGAAGGCGAGATAGGACTTTCATTGCCCATTGGTGGACAGGAAAGAGTAACCATTTTT
Organism: Solanum dulcamara; assembly: GCF_947179165.1. NCBI lineage: Eukaryota > Viridiplantae > Streptophyta > Magnoliopsida > Solanales > Solanaceae > Solanum > Solanum dulcamara. The sequence continues at coordinate 21,671,645 of NC_077242.1, forward strand.
TTACGTAATTACATATTGCAAAGATACGTCTCTTACCACTTCCCTCTATGACCTGAGCTAACCTTTCCGTTGCTAACAGAACACCCTTGTAAGCCCCCAAAAGAGAACTAAAGTAGGGGCCTACAGACTTTTTCAGAAAGAGTTTGAAAAAGCTCGATTTTTTTTACTTACTTTTCTTGTTGCATAATTCAGATAGATAGAAGGGAGAATGCCGCTATTAGAACACCACAATATTTTTCTTTTTGGGGTTAATGTTCTCAATGGTGAATCGATCATTCAATATCCTTTTCCTTCTGCGACGGAATAGAAGAAAAGTAATGAAACCTGCGATGGCTACTGAAGAACCCCCTTTTACTTTCTCAGTAATAAAGCCTTTGATCTTTGTATTCATTCTCCCAATCTTGTTCAGTTCCATCCAAGCTCGGTTTTGTCTGAATCTTCATGGAAGAAGAAGAAGAGGTTCACCAGCCACTACATTTGTAAATCCCACTAAATAATTAAACCTGGCGACTGCTCGCTCTTTGATTAGTGATTCACCGACCACTAGATCAATGAAGAATCTCTCTAAAATCTGCTCTTTGATTAGTGATTCACCGGCCACTAGATCCAGGAATCTCAGGAAAAAAAGAAGTAATTTCGTATATAAAGATGGTATTAAAGTCTTCAATCTGTGACAAAGTAGCCCATTTTTCATCACTGGGTGGCTCGTTGATTGGCACCCCTGTAGGCTCATTTTGCATAAAAATTCTGAGGGTCCCAAGTCCTGCATCCACCAAGAACATTTCTTCTCTAAAGAGTAAAACTTCAGATTGTAAGGCGTTTCTGCTACATAAGAAAAAAATGGAATTAAATCTGGGAAATAATCGACTTAAGCTTATCATAATCTTCTTTTTTTGATTCCTTCAAAGACCATATCTAAGTCCTGTCGAGTAAGAAGTGTAGAGATTTTAGTTGGTTGTTGACCAACAAAAAGCATGGGAGTTATTGGACGTAAAAGTTTCTTATTTATACGACAATTTTAGTTAGATGAAAAGAGGGCTCTGAAATCGGTGGGAAAGAATGGTCAGCACCTTTTAAGAAGAATTGCTCTTTGGAGAGCTAAATATAAGGGCGATGAAAGTTGTAAGCTGTAGAAAGGAGATTTTCTTCGTTCATAGACACTTTGAAACTAATTGTGGAAATTCACTCTTTTATTCTGAGTGCATAGAATGGTGCTTTACGGCCACTATGAGTCTTCTAAAGGAAGAAGGAATGGGGAAGAGACATCCTAAGAAGTTTTCCAATGGACTCTACCTCAGCGACCTTCTTCCATACTTTTAAGAGAAAGCAAGCTATCAACCTTATCTCCATTAGTTTTTCAAGATCAGTGAACCTAGATGTCAATATCTCTATGGGGCCACTCTAGTCTTTTATCTGGTGAGAGATGGTCATTTACATGCTGACTTACTAAAGTATGGGAAAGAAATAGCTTACAAGAACAAGGAAGAGAGTTGACTTGCTTACTTGTTAAAGTAAGGGAACTGAGGTTGCTTACTTGTTAAAGTAAGGGATTGTTGACCCTTTCAATCTTGTTTGTACCCACGGGGCACATTGAACACCAACTCAACTAAAAAGAAAAAAAAGGGTACTAACTTGTCGGTAAGGGAAAGGCTAGGATTTTCTTACACTAATTCTTCTCTTATTATATTTACTAGATTTACTATTGCACTGAGCCCTATTCTATCTCAAATAACCTAATTATGGCTTTTCCGACTAGGCGCCCTACCTAAGCCTTACTTCCCATCCGACTAGCATGGTGTCATATCACTCTTGAAAGAACACGAGATCTCGGTCAATTAGAGCAATTTCCTGGGGAAAGAGGTAGAACCATCCCCACCTTATCAAGACAATTTGGTACCTGTTTTCAAACCCATCTTTCATTGAAAAATAAAACTATTCAGCTAGGGCCAGATAGTAGTCTAAAACCGACTTTATCTTGGACCGTGTTCTCTAAAACCCGATTAATTAACTGGGCCAAATTCCCCTGCAACATACCCTTTCTCAGAACAAGATTCTGATTCTGATTTTGATTCCTCTTCTTCCCCTGTCCACCAGAATTGGGTTTGTTTGGCAACAACCAAGCGCTAACGTCTGAAAAGGACGAAGAACGGACTCATTCAACCACCGGAAGAAGGAAATAGAGGGAGAACAACATTGATTGAGAGGAGGGACAATCCTTTCTTGATTAGCTAGGAATAAACATCGAGATTCACCTACAAAAGAAAGATTCTAAAGCGCTAACGTAACTCCCCAGGTATAGAAGAGAGGTTTGGTTGCTCACTAAAAGTACAAGCCAGGTCCAAACCAAATTGTGAAAGACCCCTTTTCCCTTATATCACTCGGGAATGAGGAAACTTATGTGACACTTTCCCTCTCCACACCAACAATAATCATATACCAAGATCTCGTATTCGATCAATAAAGAATGAGGACTAGCTCACCAGGAAAGGAAAGGGGCGGACTAACTTAACCGGTAGAAGGTGAGAATAGTCAATGAATCAGAAGAGGAATGTTGATCGCCTTAGTTTATGGTTCTGTTCCCTTGTTCATTAATAGGGGCTCCTGAATTCGACTTATTTGAGGAACAAAGTAGCTCGACCAACGAGAGAGGAACAACTGGCAAATTTCACACTTACCTATGAGCTATGAGAAAAGAGGTTTCTGGAACAGGTAGTGGGTACCGGCTCATTGAAGACTCATTCTTTCCTCGAGGATGACTTCTTGCGGACCTAAGCTCAAAAAGGTGAGAACTCTCAATTGAATATGATCGATATGACAGTCCCATCCTTCTGCTTTCCTTTGTATGAAATGAGGGTCCCCTATCACTTAAAGGCAACCTCCTAATCCGCGGAACCTACTTGCCCATTGGTTAGATGCATCTGTTCTTTAAACATGGATGGTAGTATCGATTCTAAGTCGTTCTTGTGCTCTAAAAGACTTGCCTCATAAGAGAAAAAAATAACCTGCGGGAACTCACTCTCCTGCGCTAGTTAATCAGATACCATCCGAGTTGCCACCAATTATGAATCATGGTGGGGGGATTGGTCATCTTCTAGCTTACTCTGCTAGAATTACTATAACTTCCATGGCTGCTAGTAAGCTAATAAGATTGAGGGGCCATAGGCGGTGAAACAAAAATGTTCATTTTATTTGACTTGTAATCAAGGAGCTAATAGTATATAGAACTCAGATGAGGCTTAGTGAAAAACTAAACTGATTCAAGTTAGCCCAACCAAAGGACTAATCCAACTACCAATGAAAGAGTAAAGCGCATTATCTTCATTCCACTTCTAATTTAATATGTTATGTACAATGACATTTGCCAATCCTGTTCCTATTAGGAATCAATTTGAGAAAAAATATACAGCCACGAGCTCTCTCTCTTTCTTATCCCGTCTCTTAAGGAAAAACACCTCGAGGATATCAATCATAATTCTAATTAATATAGTAGAAAAAACCAACGATTAGCCCTATCTCTTATTGTTCTTCCATTCCCGACACTAAGACAAATCCGCGCTCTTTTTTAGTAGTCTTTGTAAATATCTTTTGGGATTTTGACCCTATCTCTACTTTCCTAACCCTCAGAGAATTCTATCTTTAGTCTAATGAAAACACATTAGGAAAATGGTAATTTTATATCCCTTATTCCCTTTGGATTAGGAAACCTATATCCATGACAAAACTTTCCTCTTCCACCGGTTGTCCCTCATCACACGGGATGAACATCTGAACTTCTCGACCAGGCTCCAACAAACCTTTACCGCGACCATGACGAACACTTAGGGGAAAGAGAACATTCTTAGAATATAGATAGGCAGAAGCCATTACGCTAGCCATAAATGCTTTCCTTCAATGACTGATGAACAAACAAACCAAGCGAGCTCAATAAAAAGAACTCGAGTGAGGGGATCTGGTTACTTTGTATAATATGTCTTACGAGTAAGCAATGCTAATGGAAGACAAAAGTCATATAAGGCGATGACTATTGACATAGCCTATAGATTTGGTAATTCATATTGTAAAAGTACTTAACTTCAGATTCAATAAAGATCTGGAATAAGACACAAAAGGGCAATGCAGAAAAGATAGTCTAGAGCTAGAGAAAGATTTTGACTTTATCAATTAATATCCTACAGCTTGCATTCATCTTGCACAACCGACCCAGGAAAGTAATTATCATTAAGAGGGAGAACTTTGATATATAACTACGATAGCTATGGGGCATAAAGGGTTTAAGAATAAGAACAAGTGACGAAGAAGTCGTTTACTGATTAACTGCTTGAACGTGGAAAGATGTCAACATATCTGCTCTTAGGTGAGTATCAGCTCTTGCTGGTGTTATTGGAATAAGCACTGCTATTGAAGACAGTCTTAGAGAAGGAGTTGCTAAAGCAACTGCCAAATAACTTTCCTGTTGATGCTACAACACCGCTCTTGCCGCAAAAAAAATATCTTAGCTTGCTTTTCTTTCAGAACAAATAGCTTGTTTTCAGGACAAATGAAAGAAGAGGTTGTAGATAATCGTTACTTGGCTTACTTTACTGGGGATTGCATACCTATCCCTCGCTTTGCCTCACTATGGTTTGAATCGCCCTACTTTTGAACCTCTCTTGGGGCAATGATAAATCACCTAAGACCGCTAATGTTCCATCTAATTCAAGAACAAGCCCTTCTCAATGTCTTGCCTTTCACATGTGTTTTCTTTGAAATTGGAATTCCAACCAAGTTTCCTTCCCAAAGCAGGAACAAGTTGGTGCGACCGATTAAAGAAGAAGGATAACTCACAATGGTACTATGGCTAGTTGGAAAGCCTTTCAAGCCAGTCTCTTGATTCACATGAATGTGAAACCATTGCAACCGATCCTGCATACCAATCATCCGCCGCTTAAAGTAATGGCCAAGGTTTCTATGGATTCAATCATGTGGAAAATTAGTGTTGTGGGAAATTCATTGTGTAGTGTCACCCTTAGGACACTAGCGAGTCCATCCCTAAAAATTAGGTCCATGAAGCCAGAGTGCTGTCGCACTAAACGACTACCATTCCTTAGATACTCTAAGCCACAATCTATATTTTCCTTGAACCTAGACCATGGAAGGTTGGTTATAGTCCCATTTTATTAGTGGGATCCATAGCTAGCAAAGAAGAAGAAGGTAGTCTAGGACTACCCTAAGCCTAGAAGAGAAGTAGGCAAGACTTTCAGTTATAATGTCTAGGTTGGGCAAGCCGCCTTTTGCCTTTCTAAAGCCAATCGATTATCGGATTTCACTAAGCCAACTACCACTACCTGGGGATTTCTAGATCCGCTTTAAGATAGCATTAAGATTCCAAACTCCATGAAAGTAGGAGATTGATTAGCTATAGTCAAATCTCATGATGGTGATCAAAAAGCAATAACTATGATACTATAACCTCTATTCCTAACCCCCAGATCGAAATGTTACGATTCACTCTGGTGCTGCTTGCTGGTAGAGGTTGGGAGTATCTCAACTATGAATAAGAAGTCGAAGAAGCCCTAGATCCGCCTCTTACTTACCTACCTTCCCAGACTAGCTAGTTAGGGCAAAGCATTCTTAGCATTAGTAGTTTTGGCATGATAGACTCATGAGATGTGACCTTATGATGGGTCAGTGGGAATGGCTCGTGATCGTGCATTCAATTAATTTCCCTTGGAAACAATGGTCAAGGTTTGCCATAAATAAACAGATGAGTTCGATTCAAGCATCTGAACAAGAATACGGTTTAGATACCCCAAATAAGAATCCACTTAGGATTTTTTCTTTTTCTATCTCGGAGGGAGGGTCTCATGACAACGCCTTCCTCTATGGTCTCTATTTGTATGAATAAAATCATCCAAGTAATTTCGTCTATCACTAAAGGCAGCCAAGAGTTACTCAGGGCTATTGTACTTGTACTACTCAGTTGTTATTGTCTATTAGAGTGTTTGAAATCCCTGAATCCTGACTCTGTATGGAGCAGTAGGCTTAAGTTATAGTCCGTATCCCATACTACTTGTCTGGAGTAGGAAAAAGTGTGATCCCACGAGTCTTCCTTATGGTTCACTATAGTCCATTAATAATTAATAGGTCTAATAATCCTTCTTGTCTGGTATGCAAAAGCAAGCAAGAGAACCTATGGCTTCATCCCTTCATCTCACCACAACACAAGCTTCGTCCCCTCTCCAACCAGTCAAGTGGCTGAACGCCCTTCTCTTTACCCTCTATAGCTGAACTTTCTTACTTATGCGATGATGATCTTACTTAGTATTGAAATCGAGTTAGCAGAAAGTATGAAAAGTTGGCTGCCCGCCCTATTATCCCGTGTCTCATCCAACTATTTTCTTGTCTCCAAATCTCTCTTTTGGCTTTTGAAACTTCGATTCGTGATAGCTACTCATATGTGCCAAAGAGTCTTCCTTCCCGCCTTGATCCAGCTAACGGTAAAGGTATGGATTAGGTGGAGAAGAAGAGATGGAGGAGCTTCCTCCCCCATTAACAGCTCATGAATATGAGTCCCATATTTAGGAGAAGAACTGAGATAGGCTGTTTTAGCTTTATCTCTATCCGAGGAAAGAGTGTACCGAATCCGCATTCTGGCATTATTGGGTTTGCTTGCAAACAACACTTCTCCTCTCGCCCACCAAAAGGAAAGGGTAATGGTTATACACCTCTTACCACATTCACTACAGGGCACCAACCCTCACTAGAAGTCATTTTTCCCACGTTTGTTAGACTTTCTTTCAAAAGCCTTGACTAATTGAATAGTGAAATTAGAATAGGCTGAGAAAAAGGCTAAGAGTGAAGCTTTGAATCTTACTTAAGTAAAGGGGCATAGCAGTTCTTCTTTCAAGCTCAAAATAGGTCATCTATTGCTATATCTCCTTCCTGATCCCCCCTGGAATCACGAAAGGAGTAAGAAGATATTCTAATAGGAACCCTTTCGAGAAAAAAAGAAAGTCAACTAGCACCTTCTTAAAGTGCCTGCCCGGCTTTCAGGTCACTTACGAAGGGAACAAATCTTAGGGATCAAAGAAGTCCTCTCATCCTGAGGTTAGGTTGGGATGCCTATCAAAATCAGAAAAGATAAAAAAGGCTATCTACGTCCAATTCAATATTTCTTGCATTTTTTGATGTAGTTGGCAATAAGAGCTTCTTATGAGCTTGAATGTCATCTTTACCTTAAAGTTGCTTAAGATTTTTAAACTTCACTATTCGACTTGATGCGCTGAGAGTGATGAAAAAGGATTTTAGGGTAATGGAGACCAGGAAAGAGGAAAGATTCAGTCAGCCTTAAGGCATGGAATCGTAATTCTCCTTAGCTTTTTTTGTTGAGGTAAGATATAAGGTAAGGCCTGCAAGTTCGTTTCTTGAAGTATTTTCCTCTTAGTTTAATCTCTTAGATGATTTAATCCATCTAATCAAAAGGAAGGAAGGATAGACAGTCCAGGAGGTGTATAAGGATGAAGTGAAGATGAAGTAAAGATGGCTTGGGTGCCTTTGGAATTATGAAATCCTCTTCTAGGCATGTTCCCGATACTATACAAGTGAAAGAAGTTCCTTACCTTTTGTTTTGCTAGTAGGCTGGTGCAGACTTTCTTGTTTAGGCTTATAGGCTTAACCAACCTAGAGCATGGTGTGCTTGTATACCAGTAGGCTATTACGACACACCGGAGACCTTCAGCCATAAGACTTTAGGCGTAATGACACAACTATTATATGACCATTTATACATTGATACGTGAATATGATGGGATACGACTGCCTGTAATGGCTTTCTATTGGTATGTAGTTGGATCGATGCTTTGCCTCATCCGTGCTCCTTGGAAACCTTGACTCTTCAATAGATTAGATTCATCTTCAGTTAAGAAAATTGGTACTTTCTCTTTGCCTTATCATCTTTTCTCAGCAGATCCGTCATATAGTTTGAAGTAAGGTTAGTTATGGGAACTTAGCTATCTTTTGCTCAGGTTTTCTGGGGTTGGTTCCTCTACTAGAATAGGTCCCGAATTCCTCACTTCTCTTACTTTCAGTGCTAATCTTCCATTAGAAGATGGTCACCCGCCCTAAGCAAGATCGGTTCAGCAGGCCAATTCATGCATCTTCTGCAGAGTACCAACGCCAGTCCTATGAGATAACTTTCCACTTAATAGCAAAGAGCAATCAACCCTATGAAAGTCACATCCTTTACAAATATACACAGGCTTCTGAGAGGATTTTTTAATCAAGCCAAGAGGAATCGATTTAGTAGTCTATACCAGGTAGATTTAGGAGTGACTGGCAGTGAATGCCCGATAGCAAAGGTGCAAAGTAGACTCAGCTTAACTTTACTTGAGTTCGGTTTCCCCTGGAAATAATGGAATAAGATTTTTTTCTTCTTAGCGAATATAAGCGCATAGGGAGTTGGAATGAACTTGGTTAGGTAGGACTAAGAAGGGATAGGATTTGATTAGCGCACTTTCTGCCTGTCCTTTCCTTACTCTGTTGATGGTATGCCTGAGATGGCAGTCTTTCTCCTTGGCTTATACTCGATATCCTATGTTTGAAAGGCAACCAATCCTTGTCTAGTAACCATTTTGAGTAGGAGTTTGGATCTATGTTCAAAGGGGGGGGGGGTCTATTAGCAGAGCGTCGATAATCAGGTTCTTACCTTGCATTCATTTTCATTTCGCACTATTTGGTCACTAGTTTGAAGTTAGTGCTCCGTGAGTGTATAGCGAACCTAATGTTCTTATTTACTTGTTGGACAGGTTTGAGTGTGGATGGCAAGTGAGTGCCGGCTTTTCAAAGAGATATTTGGATCCATCCTTGTTAATAGAAGAAGGGAATAGGCCTTGAGGGTAATGTCAGAGCCTCTACCTAGCCTACACCAAGGCTAGGCACGTCTTTTCCAAGGTCAAATATTACGACTCGTAGTCCGTCAACTTATTTCTCAGGTAGTATCTTTCCTTTCTTCCCCTTTTATCATGCTGGCCTAAGATGCATCTCATGGAGTTTTCTGTGACCAAGAGGTATAGCAAGAGGGTTCTTCCCTTAATAAAAAAAGTACCAAGACCATAGAATCAAAAAGATAGGTCTTAATCTTCTCGAAAGCACTCTGTATAGTCAGTCTAGGGCATCATTCTACTCTTTTTCTTCTTCCTTAAGAGCTTGAAAATGGGCTCGCAAAAGGGAGTGAGCTATGCGATGAACCTGCTGATATACTACCCAAGAATCCTCTTCTTTCTTTCCTTTCTATCCCTCTCCTTTCTCGGGGAATGAGCATATCTTCAACTAGTCACCAGTGCCCAGATTTTCTGTCTTTGCCAGCTCATAACCTCTCTCATGACTATTTATATTCACGGCTTATTCATAATCAAGGCTCTAACCTCCTAATCAAGGAGTGAAATTCTCTGCTCCTCTCAGAAAACTCTATTGCTTTGACCATCCTCAATGACCTGAGGATGCTTCTAGCCTTCAAAGAAGACTAATTGACCACTACAACTATAATGGAAAAAGGACAATCTGCCTTCTAACCCGAGGTCCAGGTATTTTGGCCCTAGAGAGAGAGCGTGCCAAAGCTTGATGAATAGATAGGGGATGGACAGTCCTTGGAGAAGTACCACCAAGAAAAAGATAAAGGGAATCTCTACCATCAGGCTTTGAATCTGAGGTTGAGGTCTAGCCTCTCTTTTTAGTGGAAGTTGAGCTCGTCGGATCTGCTGCTTATGACGTGAGTGATCCTTAACCCTGCCCGTTCTTATTGCTATTTGTGATATTGAGTGCTTAAGTGAGATCAGCGGTCTAGCATGTCCTTAGACATTGGCCCTTATAGTCTAGTCTATTCGGACCTCTACTAGGGCTAGAGCTAGCTGGAAAAAAAACTTAGCCAAAAAGAAATACATAATAAGAAAATGCTCTACGCTCTACCTTCCATCATCCTTAAACTAGGCTTTCTTGCATAGTAGCCTACCTTTGGTCTCAGGTTTGCTACTTGCTAGCCTAGAGCTGACCTTGGCTGTTATCAAGAAGTCTGCAGCAAATTTGAGTTTAGGGGTCGCCAAAGCATTGAGAGATGGAAGGAATGCTCTGTCTAACCGCAATGCTTGTTTGGCCTCTCCTGCCAAATTGAGAAATTCATCCTTCGTTCTATCTTTTTTTTTATGAAAGGCAGGTCTGTTTAGTGGGCTCATTGCCACTAGGTAGTCATCTTTGATCCTGATCGGCCGACCTTTCTGATCCCAAAACAAAGAGAGTTCATCTCTTTTTTTTTGCGCATTTAGATGAATAAATTTCGTGAAGATGATGAGAGATGCCGCCTGCTCTTTCCATTCCTTCTTGTTTGGAGTGAAGCACTCCTTTTTGTTCTATTCTTTTCTAAGAAAAGGTTGGTACGTATTCTGAGAGAGCCTTCATGTGAGGTGAATGGTACCTATGAAGTGGAATCCATTTGTCTTGGCTTCCAACTCATAAGGGAGTTGCGTTCTGAGGGACTCAAAATATCCACACCTATTTTCAAGCTTGGGCATACTAAACAATGACCCAATTGAGACCGTGGACACACCTTGATAAAACAGTGATGATGTGGTCAATCCTGGATATGTGGCTCTTCGATCGGGGAAGGACCACACTAGTCATCTGAGTGTATGGTGTATAGTGGGTGCGTCTTAGTGTCTTCTTACTACGAAAAAGAAATGAGAAAATATATGATTCTCATTCTCAAAACCCCACTCATTCTCTCCTTTCTTTCGCCTAAAAAATTTCATTGCCTCACTCCGCTCGCCTCCAAAAACTTATTTCGTTCTCCTACAAAACCACCTTTCTAGTCGAGCATACGAGAAGACCCTGTAGAAGTCCTCCATCCATATGTTACCGACTTGACCATCCATCTATCATTGGAATCAGAAGAAACTAGTCCATCCAATGCCTCTGACCTTGTTCCAAGAAGATCTCATTTCACTCTTTGTGAGACAAAGGTCTCAAACATCGTAGAAAAAAGTCCTAACTAACCAGTCAAGTGAAAGGAGCCCGCTTACCCACTCCCCTTCCCCCCATTGCTAGGAGCCGCACCCTCTTGACTTGATATGTCATGTCATGTCAAGAAGAATATAACCGATAGTAGATCACCTTTTGTTTTGCTTAAAAAAAAGGCCCGCCCATCTTATATATATGATAAAGAAAGCAGACTCTTTTTAGCTATTTTTTCTTTTATTTGTGGTACCCTTAAGAGACCTTTTTCCTTTCCTTGTATTGTGTTAAATTGAAATAAAAGCTAAAGCACTTTCTTTTAAGAATGTATCTGGTTCCATCTTTCTTTCGTTAGTTAAACCACCTTTTCCTAAAAAGGATTATAGTAATTCTAGTTTGACACTATTTGAAATGGCTCTCTCATATTGAGAAATTCTATCTAGTGGGGTTCAATCACAAAATCCATTGACAGTTACATAAATGACTAGAATTTGTTTTTTAATTGGCAGTGGTGCATATTGTGGTTGTTTCGGTACTTCGTCAACCTTGCACCTCTATTGAGTAATGCCTGAGTCACAACATCAAGGTCTGAGCCAAATTAATCAAGGGTGTCCACTTCGCGATATTGTGCTAACTCCAGTTTTGAACTACCACACACTTGTTTCATCATTTTTAACTGTGCGGCAGACCCAACGCGACTGACAGATAAGCCAACGTTAATAGCAGGTCTAATTCTGCAATAAAAGAGCTCTATTTCCAAACAGATTTGTCCATCAGTAATGGGGATCAGATTGGTGGGAATATAGGCCGATACGTCTCCAGCTTGTGTTTCAATGACGGGTAAGATGGTCAAGCTACCTGTGCCTATTTGGTCCGACCGTTTAGCCGCTCTTTCTAAGAGACGGGAATGTAAATAGAAAATATCCCATGGGAAAGCCTCATAACCTGGTGGTCGGTGTAATAATAATGATATTTGTTGATATGTTACTGCCTATTTACTAAGATCATCATAGATTATTAATGTGTGTATTCCATTATTGCGGAAATATTCCCCCATGGCACACCCAGAATATGGGGCCAAAAATTATAGAGGAGCAGGATCTGAAGCGGTGGCTGCTACAAGAATAGAATATTCCAAAGCATTCGCTTCTGAAAGAATTTGAACTAATTGTGCCACAGTTGAGCATTTCTGTCCAATCGTTACAAAGACACAATACAATGTCTCACTCTCAGAGGTGGCCCTTGAGTTCAATTGCTTTTTGTTTAATATGGTATCGATAATAATAGCCGTTTTTCTAGTTTGTCGGTCCCCGATTATAAGTTCTCATTGACCACGACCTATAAGAACCAGGCTATCTACCGCTTTTAAACCTGTTTGCATAAGCTCGTGCACTAATTTACGTTCAATAATCCCAAGGGCTTTCACTTCAACACGTCTTCGCTGGTGATCGCTTAGAGTCCTCCTTCCATCAATAGGGAGTCCCAAGCCATCGACCACACGCCCTAACATAGCCTTTCCCGCAGAACAATCCACAATAGATCTAGTGCGCTTGACAAGATCTCCTTCTTTAATAACAGTATCACTACCAAAAGCAACAATCCCTACATTCTCATTCTCAAGATTCAAGGCTATTCCTTTCACACCGCTGGCAAATTCCACCATTTCCCCAGCTTGAATATCGTTCAATCCATAAACACGTGCAATCCCATATCTAATTGAGACCACTCGACTGATTTTATCCACTTGAAAATTCATGTAAAAGTTGCTAATTCAACTTTCTAATAAACTTATTAGTTCTGCAGCTCGGGGAGAAAGTTCCATAATGAAATTATTGATAGATAGAAGGGAGAATGCTGCTAACAAAGAAGAGCTCTACCAGTCTCTCCTTTTTTTGATTCCTTCAAAGACCAGATCTAAGTCCCGTAGAGTAATTGCTTTCAAAAGTCATTTATAAGGATGGCTATGGTGGGTCCCATAGTGCTCTATCTGATATAGGTAGCCAAAGTAGGCTTTCAATGTAAGAAGTTTTCCTTGAGGATAGAAGAGTTCCCCCCTAATCTGGTGCCTCTTTGCAAAAAGAGACTCCTTTCTTACCCTGTCCGAACGAAGAGCTTCCTCTACCTTCAGCTCTATTTAGAATTGGGCCTCCATAATATCTTCTTTATGATACTCATTCAAGGGAGACCCAAGACTATTTAGAACAAGTAGGTCGGTGAGCTCCCGACGCCTCTCTCTATCTTCTTATAACAGATGATAAGGCTCCACAATATGAGGCATTGGAGGTTCACTAGGGTTGGGAGAGTTCGGGGATAGTTGGTTGAGACCGGCTTTAGAATTAGCAGGGGAACTACTTCCAAATAACTCCAAAAATAAAGAAGTCAAACGGAAGGAACTTCCTCCAGCGCCCTTACTTGATCCTGAGCCAGAGGCCCCCGAATCCCCTACTGGATCCATCATGTTACACGATGAAGAAATAGATAAGATCCAGTAAATGGGAAGGGCCAGCGCTTTGGAGAAGCCCAACCCTCTAAGAGAAAGGGAAAGAGCCTTACCACCGAGAGAGAAAGCTAGCCTTTTGAGAAAGAGGGAGTAGCTCAAAAGAGAGTCTAGTTCCAGAGAGAGAGAATAAAAGGCAAGAAATAAAAAGGTAGAAAAAAGGCAAGAAACAAGAAGGTAGAAAAAAGGCAAAATAATAATACACTACATAAGAAAAAATTAGAATTAGATCTTGGAAATAATCGACTCAAGCTCATCATACTGCGGTCACCCTCACTAAACCAACTTGAATCTGAAGGATGATTCCGATCAATTCTTACCAAAATAGGATTTCCTTTTCGTGCCATATGCGCTTAGACTTTACTTATTCTCCCTTTTTCTTCCCGGTCCAATATTTGTTCTCGAAGGTCTTCATTTCCGTGTAGAAGCAAACTCTTTAAATTTATGACCAACCTTTTCTTCAGTAATCTTACAACTAATAGGAGTTTTTCCATTGTAAATTCGTATGGAGCAATCAATGAATTTAGGTAAAATAGAAGATCTATGGGACTAAACTTTCCTATTAAAAAGAAGATCTCTCCTCTTCTTCATTCTCAAGAGGAATGCATCAACAAAACTGCCATTCCATATAGATCGTCGTGGCATGAACGAATTTCTTTGCTTCAATTCCGCCCCTAAAGCTAGCTCCTCCTCCTTCTCCTTTAGGATAGGATCCTCCTTGGTCCTTTTTACATAATATTCTCGGCTGCCTCCGGTCCGGTAAGGTCGGCCGCCCTTTAGCCAGTGACTAGCCCAGCTATGGAGCTAGGTGTACACTGCCACATCGAGACTCTCTTTTGAAAGTGAGATACCATTTTTCATAAGAAGGAAAGATCACTTCGTCATGCAACAGAGCAGTGTTTATCTAACTAGAAATTTCATAAGAGAAGAAAAATCGTAGCGTAGGGTCGACATAAACAATCGGTTAAAATATTCTAATAGAAAGCATCTGTTCATGTTCGTAGTTGCAATAAGTTTTCTTTTTTGTTTCGAGATTGGCTTGGTCTTCAGTCTACCCTAATGAAACCTAAAATCTCACTCCCTTGCTTTCTCCTTCTGATAGACTAGCTTGCACATCTTCTCTTTGGCACTCATCCTTGGGTTGGGGAGTTCTCTCTCTCTTCTGTGTTAGCGAAGGAAGGATAAGAGCAATCGGCTGAATGATTGTTATTCCACTTACGATTATAGTGCCTCTATCGAAGTAGAACAAGTCTAATACTCTAGCCCTAGTTTTCGGGGATTCCATTTCGATCTAAACCCGCAAACCCATATATTTATATACGAAATTACTTCTTTTTTTTCAAATTCCTTTTCTTACAGTCAAGTGACTGAACGCCCCTTTCTTTCTACTAGTTCTTACATAACCAATTTGCAGGAAGTAAATGAAGTCTTTCCTTCCGAAATCCACTCCTGAAGTAAAGTCTTTCAGTACTGGACTGAAGTAAAGTACTTGAGAGTTGCTCTTGCCCAAATCCCTCCTTCCGACTTAGTTAGAAATACCAACTCTAAATAGATTTAGCATTTCTTGAGTTGAAAAGATATTTATAGATTCTAGAGCTCAAGAGAAGGTTTGGAACCCTAGTAGCAGAATAGAATCAGTTTATCGGGCTGACTTCCATGCCAACACAAGTAGTTTAACTCATCACTACTTTATAAGGGCGTTGCGAATTGTTTTTGCTAAAAACTTTGGAAAAAGTCTTCAAAGAGACTTTGCATAGTTTACGAATTCTTCTTAGTAGAGACCTAAACATAGGAATTTCTTTTCTCAGAGTCAGACCACGCCTTATGACGAAAGGGGAAGAAAGGACAGATAACCTGTTGATATGTGATCAAAGAAAACTATACCTGAAGAATGGGATATAGATTGACAAGCACAAAGGGGTAGGCTTGGCTATTAATCTATGCTCATTGATGAGACGGTGAGATAGAGAAAAAAGTATACCCTTTGTCACCCCCCTTGTCACTTAAAAGTAAAGAAGAGATACACACTTTGGAATTGGTGGGATTTAGGATGGAATCGAATAGCGAATGCACTTGCGATTAAGACAGGTTCTGCATCTCCTACCAAATGTAATTGACCGACCCGCCATTTATTTCCTTCAATAATGCCTTCGCTTTACTTCAAGATGCTATTTACCAAGAAAAGAATACTTTTTTTTGAATGGAAGAAGCAGGAGGGGTGAACGAGCACTGCAGTAACAAGCCGTAAGAAAGATGAGCAGAGCATTCCTTCCACTAGCCTTTGTAGGAGTAGGGGAGTGTGGTGATATATATAGACGTCCAATCATGCAGCAGCTAGTTTCTCGGCCTTAGTCTTGGGCTGATCTCAGACTTCAATCAACCCCTTTGTACTTCGATCTAATCAATTAATCGATCAAGAGGCTAATTTCTTTTGTTTGGGCCGGTAGCTAAAACAAAGTACTTGTTTTTTCTTGAATAAGGGAAGGGAAGCATACTATTAGCTTCAATTGAAAAATCTCAACTTTGAAAAAAAAGGTGGTAGGCCGACGTTGAACGCTTCAACTTGGCCACTGAAGAAGGCGAAGGCTGGGCGAGAGACTAGGCCAACTTACTGCTTACTACCATGGTTTAAGCTTTAGGATCCATAGATGGAACTTTGTTTAGGTATCACAGAGGGGAGGACACCACTCAGCACCGCTCCGTGGGGTGGGGTTCAATGCCTAACAAAAAGGGCCAAAAGGAAAAAAAGGATATATGGCTGAGGGGAGGAGAGAAAGAATGCATGTATGGAGATTCTGTCTATTGGAGGTTTGAGAATCTATGAAAGGACATCTAAGGCTAAGGATACGAAGTAAAAGAAGTCCATTACTGAGAAAAGTAGTGATCTCGTCTTGCTTGCTGGGAGAGAGGAAGCTTCCGGACCATTTTTTCCAGCCAGATAACGAGCAATCACTCAACAATGAACACTAACTAAAAGCGGACAAGAATGAGTACCTATCCCTTATGCGAATCGAACCTGTGTCTTCGACATAAAAGGATGATGTCCTAACCATTGGACGAAAGGGACCATAAAGCCATTTTTCATATACCTCAGCTCTGAGAATAGAAGTGGTTTATTTTCTTTCTATACGCAATTCAAGATTTCGTTTGTGTTCATGTTGGCAATTTCTGATGTGAATTTGGCGGATCGTCCCCTTTCTTATGGGTTTCCCGACCGACTCAGTGATACACCAACCACACCCCTTTTCTTTCTCCGATCATAAAGCCCCCTAATCCCTTTATTTGTCTTTCATCCCCCCTGAATAAGTAAGACCCTGCTATTTCAAATTCAAAAAATAGAGGGAATATCTTTCGTTTGAAGTGGCGAAGGCCTATGCTACAGTAAGAAAAAAAGCAAGTTGAGGTTACGAAGTCACTTAGTCGAACTAGAAAACTCTAAAGAAAAGGAGGTTAAGGTTACGAAGTAAGGTCAACTGGTTAAGGAAAGCCCAGGTTATGAAATCGCTTAGCCGTTAATTAATTGAAAAATAAAAGTAGTAGTGAGGCGTTGGTACGGAGTTGCGTCAGCTGTGGATATAGACTAGGCTAAGGGACGAACTTCATCTCTTCTATTTTCTTTAATTACACCTTACACTTTAGCTGAGTCTAACGAGGCTCAGGTGTAGAGCCTTCTACTGTGGACCGAGACTACGCAAAGGTAGAACACCATGGAAACTTCGCTGACTTTATCATCAACCTTGATTTTGCTACGCTCAATAAGAACCCGGAATAGTGAAAATAGGTTTGTGTTCCACTTTCAAAGTCAGTCGTCTACAGTTCACACTTGGGCAAATATGACTCTCCAGTGGTTCCATTCCTTCTTACTGTACTTCTGGGTCAACCCAACCCGAATAGGAAGAAGTAGGTCAGCTAAACTGCGGTCCACTTTATACATTTACTGAGTAGACCACTCAGGCATTTTTAGAAAAGGGAAGGGAACTTCTCACCCCGAGGGAGGAGGGAAACTACCGCTTCTAGAATGGAAGCTTCTCCTTTACCTTTTAGAGCGTATCGCTATTTTGAAATGAAAAAAAGGTTTATGGATGAAGTAATAGGAATGACAAGTGGTTACGATTGTGGAAAGCGAAGAAAGTCAGGAACTGTCGGTTACCTTTTGAATCAAAGTAGCGACAAGTCAAGTATTACGACTACAGGGGGAGAAGCAAAGCTTCATAGACAGCTTCACTTCCTTCTCGCTTCTTTCCTGGCGACTAGCTTCTCAAGTGGGCGGCTTGGTAAGCAAGCTATCTTCAGCATTGGTAAAATCCCTATCAATAATAGGCCAGAATGGTGGGGAAGGAGGCCCTCCCTACTTCAATAGAAAGGGGGGAATCGCCATTTCACAACCGCTCCTCTCTAACCAGTCAAGTGGCTGAACGCCCCTCTCCAACCAGTCAAGTGGCTGAACGCCCCTCTCCAACCAGTCAAGTGGCTGAATGCCCCTTTTTTCTTATTAGTTATATAGGTTTGGAACCCTTTCCCCTTTTAGGACCTTAATCAATGAAAGTCTCTCTAAAAGATGGTAATATTTTAATCTATCTAATAGGTTCTATAAATTTCTCAGTCAAAAAAAAGACAGATCCCTCTAACCCTCATCTGTCAAGCCCACCCGCATTTTAAGGGGGTGGCCTCTCCTTTTACAGCTACAAGAATGCCTATGACTCTGAATCCTAACCTCCAACTATGAATAAAGCCAATTACAAGTATAATATAGAGTGAGAAAAAATCAATAAATAAAGAAAAGAGGGAAGTCAGAATTTTGGACTTTTCTTTCTTTGCCTTACTGTCCGACCACGAAGAAGGCTACCGTATCCATATCAAGGTGATAGGATTCGAACCTATGGACCTCTATACCCAAAACAGATGTGTTGACCAGACTGCACTACACCTTGTCTCACCACCCTGAAGCATATAGATCCACTCGATCGATGAACACTCAAACCAAACTCGCCTATCCTTTTGGGCATAGGGATGCGAGCACCAATCCGAGTAATCAACTGTTTTTTTTTAATCTACCTCAAGCAAGCCACCCCAACCCTACCGCCAAAAAGCCGTCTGTATAGTGCAGGAGAACTCACATTTTTTTGCTTAGTCTTTCACTGTTATTTCGAAATCTGGCTCACTTCCGGCTACGGTTTGGACCTTTCGCCTGCTTAGAAATGGATTCGAACCACTGACACAAGGATTTTCAGTCCTTTTCTCTAACCAGCTGAGCTACCTGAACCACTTTTCTAAAGTCTATTTTCTTCATCGAATAGAGCCCCACCTTACCACTTGACTAGTAAGGGAAAAGCCCTTTACTAAACTAAGAAAATAAAATAGATAGGCTTTTTTCGCTTGTTCATCAAGCTTTCGAGCAGCTCTTTCAATTGCCGCCTAATCCCCCAACATGCTCAAGAACCGAGAGACAACTAGGGACTATCAGAGGGAGCTTGCTTATAGAAAGAAGATAGGCCAGAAAAACAAGGTGCAATGGGCTCTCCGCTCCTAGTCACTAAGAAGTGCTATTCTGTCCTCCGAGGGACTAGACTCCACCAAGAGGTTTTTTCTCTCATATAATTTTTCCCGCCTATTTCATTTCCGTAGCGAAGGAAATGGGATTCGAACCCATGATACAATCTTCTTGTATGTCGATTTAGTAAACCAATGCCTTAAGCCACTCAGTCATACCTCCAAGTTGTTGATCGTAATAGCATTGGATGTAGCACGCTAGCGCACATACTCTTTCTCTATGAGCGAGACTCCATCCAAATCTGCCACTCCTTGGGTGAGGCCTTCTGTTCTATGAATACCCCACCACTTAATGATTCACTTTCAAGTTCTCTCCTCTGACTTGGGAGAACACAGGGTCAAGCTAAGCCCTGACCCACCTAAATGGAACTCATATCTCCTTCGTCTGGTCAAGAAGGGAGGGGAACTAGACTCTACCTTTTCTATTATATTTACATTACATTATGGAGAAGTCCATTCTCGTCATGATCGATCCACGTCCTAACGTAGTGCCCGACTTGCTTAGCAACCAAAGCTAGCTTACTAAGGTAGTTTACTTTTTCATTTTGAAAAAAGAAGGCGAAGGGATTTTTCCTTGATTGCACGAGCTAGCCAGCAAACCAGCACCCCCCCCTTACTCACCTCAACATCTATAAAAAAAAAGCTCTTTCTCCTTTTTATTTCATAATAATAAGGTAAGCATCCAACTCTCGATCCAGAGCTACTGTTTCAAGAATCAATTAAGCTTAGGAAGTCAGGTTAAGACGTCAACTTTGACAGGGGAGATAAAAAAGAATTCCTCTCTTGAGAAGTAAATCCCACTAAATTAGACTTGTATGCTTGACATGAAAAGTAGAGGCAAGAGGAGTCAAAGGCCGATCCTTAACCAGCAAAGGAGGACAGCCATGCCAATCCAAGCATAGTAAAAGTGTGCTCACTCTACCTTTGTTTCTTTACCCTAGACTCCGTTTTTCAAGGAGACCTATGTGAATTTCCTCTATTATGTGATCGCTATGCCCTTGTGCCTTTAGTTGAAGTATAGGTCATTGATTCAATCTATCTTGATAGGATTTTTCTAGTAGGTAGCGAGAAGACTAGTAGTATCGACAAGAGGCTACATCAATAGCGGAAAATTTTGGGTAGGGTAGGCTTGGAGTTAGAAGTCCTATTCTTCCCAACCAAATAAGCACTTTTGCAAAGTTCACCTTCCCACGGTCAAAACAAGACTTACGGATAACAATCAGAACTTACCAGGGACAGGGACCAGACTATAGAGCCTAATTAAAAAGAATTCGGGCTTGTTTTTTCAATTCACATCTATGAGCGAGGATTCCTCTATCTCTTGCTCGCTTCAATCATACTCTGACAACTTAGGAAAGAATGATGGGTCGCTAATAAGGCCCCTAAATAAATGCTTAGAAGGCCTATCTATTTTTTTCCCAATCTATCACTTGCTCATCCCTCTCTCATGAAAATGGTCTCTCATCTCCTCTTACTGTCAGGTTTGGTTCTTATTCTAGGTTGGGTCTCACTGTTTTATTATTGATTGTCCCATGGTTAGAATACATTTTTTTGCTTGGTTATCTTAGAAGGGTTAGCTACATCCCGTTGGGAACTATGAAACAACTATCACCCTATCTTCTACTCTGTACTATGAGATAGAGGCAATGAAATGGGAATTGCAATGTACTATTTGGTCCAGCCCCAATCTACTTTCCTCTTCTGAGATGCCTTCTTCACTGGACAGGCAAGGGATAGAGTCTTGTCTTCCTTCTACGATTACAAACTTTGTCCTAAGAGTTGATTCATTCAAAGACAGGAAAGGCAGTTTTGAAAGCAGAGACATAGACTTGGATAGGATTACTACTGGCTTGAAAGCGGCTTGACTCACTGTGATTGGAATCCGACTTCCTTGTGACCCTCTTACTTGCTTATATTGTACCTCTTCCTTTGCTAACTCCACCTGTATTTGAGCATGAACTAATCAATCACTTCCCTCCTATCACTTAAAAATTTTACACTTGACAGTTCCCCTGACCACCCGGATGACCAAAGTAGAAGGGGGATGCCCTTTAATTAAGAAAAGAACACACCGAAGCTAGATAGATTGGAAAAGCTCCTTTATGGAAGGACCTATGTAGAAGCTCATTCCAGACAAAGGAAATCTCTGACATAGATTTAGGCTTCTCCGATTGAGAAAACTCCAACATTACTTTTATAGTAGTTGCAAGCCTAAGATCAAAGGCAGTTCCAAAAAGGAGTTCCCTATTTCCATCTTGAAAAAAGGAAAGTCTCAGTGCCAGTTGTAAGGTTAGGAAAGCCAGGTATGATGAAATCCTCTTTTTGAGTATTAATTGATTCGATCTTATTATTAGAATATTCAGATTCAACTGAATATACTATTTTCAAGAAGGAATCACCATCACCAGTGGAATTTGAACCCGACGATCTCTTCCTCCTGAAGTATGGAAAAAGGAAGAAAAAGCAGTCAATCACAAAGAAGGAAATAGAGAAGGTAAGGGACCACTTTCCTTGTTCAAGCCGGTATTTAATGAGTAAATAGTAAGTAAGTGAGAAGTGGTGAATTGGCCAAGAGGAATAAAGCTTATTTCAAGTACTAATAAAAGCATTTATTACAAACTCTTGTGCTCACTTATTCCAAGTATAGGATGTTTTCCATGAGCCTGTCTGTGTTGAATATGCTTTTCCATGTAGAATAGAGATTCTCTCTAAGATTGATAGAATATACATTTTCTTTCTCTGATTAAAGGTTGTCCAAAGAGGACTAAGAGACAGATATTGTGCTAGCAAGTAAGCTTCAGCCAAGCATCAGATAAACCAAGTTCGAGTTGGGAAAAGGGTTATTTACCCCAACAATATAGAATAATTATTACCCCCCGCTACAGGCCAATGAGCACGGCTTCCCATATGCCGGATAGATTTGAAGACTAGTTCCTACATTCCTTCTTCTAGTTTCAGAAGGTACCTTTTATAGACCAGTCTATCTCCTCTATGGGGAAGGCAAGGCTACTCTGTCAGAATCAGAACCTTGGATAGGTCTATTTAGAGACTATGGCTGTCTAAAGTAGAGTCTCGGCATCAGAAAATCAATAGTATAGGTCTTACCCGCCTCTACCGCTGGTGAGATCTCTACTTGAACGTAATCATTCTTGTTTTGGATCGTTTTGAGGGCTGTTCTAGATGGATGCACCACAAGACCTCTCGTGGATGCTTACCTAAGCTATGAAACACAATTGTTGGGTGCCTTAACTAAAGGAGCTAAACCAGAGGATCTCATTCCACCTTATCCTTTGCTGAATCTTTCCTTGTCCTTCCCCTAAACTGGAGACGGAACTTTCTTATTCAACTATGGGGGTTAGAGAATGAAAGAAAGCTCAATACATCTTCTTTAGAAGAATTTTCCTGCATCAGTATATCAGCTGATTAGATATGAAACTATATAGTAAGATCCCCCATCGGGTTAAGAATCCGTCTTTTTTCTACCTCAATTGAGACTTGTAAGAGGTCAGGCTTAGCTCTTGAAGATAGTAGGATTAATTGGGCTTAGCTTAGATAAATGCTTTTTAAACTCATTCAATATCTTTCTTGCCTTATCCTGTTAACAGCCTATGAATGTGTGCTTGTCAAAAATCATCTTCAATCATTGATTTCTAGTGCGCTGATTCGAGAACAAGCTTACTTTTATTTTCTTCCTGCTACTCCTGCTAATGCTATTGATACCTCCTCCTTTGCTTCTTCGATACATGCCTGGTTGAAATCTTGCTTTATTTATATTCTTCCTGAAAAGGTCATACTTCTGCTCTCTTTCTTTCATTAGCTATTTTGACTATGAGAAAGCTTTTCATCAGATAGTCTTTAGTTCCTTTTGTAGGCCGAACATCTTTTTCCTAAAAAGTCCTTACATGGTCAGTGAAGGCCCAAGTATACCTATAAAAAAGAAATACAAGGCAGTGTTTGAAGAAAAAAGAGATGCATCTTGGTTTTCAACAAGAAGAATCACAGCTGATTAGAGTGCTACCAAGTTTCGTTTTTGGTTGCAACCCGAATTCCTAGGAGAATGAAATTCAAAAAGTTGAGGAACAAAGTAACCTCATCCAATAGCCTCCTTTCTCTCCTTTAGAGTCGAGTCACTCCGTACCTTCCTAGCCATCTACTTCAATTATGCCAGTTAGAGAAAAGTCCATCTTTTTGTGCCTACTCCTGGTGCCTAAAGGCAAAGAGCTTCTTCAATAGATAAGTCAAGCAGTCAAGCAGCAGGTTGAAATCTTTGACTTCACAAGTCCTACTCTCAAGCAAAAGGCTAAGAACGCTTGTTCCACTTCTAGCTCATTAGGGATGGGATTCCTAAGACCTATAATGCCCTTACTCTCAGTCTCAATCAAGTAAGAAAGGGAACCCTTTTAGCTACGGCAATGGATATAGACCTCTTCCCTCCGCTGCTTACCTAATGGACCACTTAGAATAGACCAAATCGAAGGCGGTAAGCATTCTGTAATCATTCCAAGTTTTCCAAGCTACCTATTCTCTTTGTATGAAAAGTAGGAGTAGGAAATGTCGTAGGTAAAGTTGTCCAGTACTACATCCGTAAGCTTTCCATCTATTGCATTCGTTCATCGGGGAATCCCTATGTTCACTCCTATTAGGGGAATTTGCCTTGATTTTGATTCTATTACGTACAAGTGGGCCAGCCAATCTGTCTTGTAATTGATTCTGTATTCAAGGTAGGCTATTTTGTCCTAGATTTCCAATTTGTTTGTCCTAACAGCATTCGAAGCTTAACATCCTTGCAAGCTTTGGATTCTTTCCTATCTTTGACCGAGAAAGAGGTTACCAAGCAAGTGAAACTGAAGTGAAATTGTACTCACCTTTTCTCCTTCTTGTCCTCTTGTACTTCCATTCTTCTTATTCTCGTATCCGGAACCAGAACAAGCTCTTCTTTAGTAGCCTCGCTTTGTTAGCAGTACTAGTTTATAGTCTTTATTGACCTGGAACACAAGCTTTACCAGCCAACCCGATTTGACCTTCGAAACTCTCTTCTCATACTCCTCGTTCATCATTCTAGGCGTACTCCAATTAGCTCTTCTCTTACAGAGCCTTGTCTATTCGATTGCTTTCCTAGTCTTCTTCCTGTTCGATTGGGGGCGGGAGTTAAGTGTCCGATTCGACAATGAACACTAAATGAAAGAGGCAAATCCATTTTCTCACCCTCCTACGATTGATTGGAGACTTATTCAGTAGGTCCTCCTTCCCTACAGACTGGAATTTCAGGGCGTCTTGCTTAGATCGTATTTGCTTTTCCTTACTCCTGAATAGTGAAAGATTGAGCCTTTTTTGTTCAACCCAAGTGATGGAGTTCCAGAGCACACTCTACCTTTGCTTCCTCATTCTTCTGTGCCAAGAATGATCTAATTGAATCTTCTAAAGCTGATATGTAAGATCTCTAGGGCTCAGAAAAGGCTTATTTATGCTAATCAAATTAGTACTCGTGCGGAAGTATTTCCCCTATCATAGAAGGTGTGAAGCAGGTGGGGTCTTTAAAGTAAAAAAGCAAAGCAATTTCCAAGGATGCGGGCAGAAGGGGGTTTCTCGATAGTCCAAAACTAGTGATCTAGGCTTCTCTAGCAAAGAATCGACTCATGCCGAGTAGACTACAATTTATGGTACCATATCCTACCTATCCCAAAGAGAAGTCTCCATAGTGGGATTGTATATTAACTCAATCTCCGATGAAGAAGGTTCAGGTATGCTTCGACTTAGCCCTATGATCTGCTAATTCATCTATTTTTATGGTATTCGACAAAGGAGGTGGATAGGGCCAGTGAAAGAAGTGGCAAGGGAAGAAGAAAGGTTTTCAATTCAAGATTTCTGCTCCTGAAAATGGGTATTAAACAAAGGACATAGTGCGTTAGGTAAAACCTATTTTGAGAGGAAATATCTATCAAAGAAGAAAGTCCAAAGCCAAACGTTTTTTTCAATACGTATGCTTTAAAAGTCAAACTTGGAATAGATTATTTATCTATACTTTATTAATGGGATAGGAATTCGTAGTGGAATGTTCTTTTCATAAATCCTTTGAGCAAGAAAGGTGTTGCATTGGGGCCTCCTCAAGGTCATTCGGAACCACTTTAAGGCTGTTTATTGACCATAGCAATGCAATGTTCAGTGGTGGGGCAAAGCACTAGCGAGAAGCTTCCCTTGGGATTGTTTTCCCAGGCAATTTTCCTTTTTTGCACTTATATGCTTTTCTCTGTCTTTGATGTCAAGCCCAGTCCCAGTGACCCATTGGATTGGATTTCTCCCTTGGGCGGACTCCATATGGGGATAACTTGTTACTTGTAAAGTCTAGGAATGAATGCTTATTAAGGAATCGATAAGCTGATGTGCCATTATTGAGTTCCATCCTTTAGCAATTATTGACTCGAGAATGAATGAAGTTGCTTTACTTCAAAGTAGAGGTTTGTGGTAACAGTGGACTAACAAATCAACTCTAAGGACTGAGTGCCTAGGTTGCAGTGGTAAGAGTCGCTACCGATGAGTTCCAACTGCCAGAGTCTTCGATAAGAAAGAGGCGTCTTAGTAAACAGAAGTGAGATCTTCCTATTGATACTAGAACTAGTGGGACTGGCTCTCGGGGAAAGGGAATTACACTAGATCTTGGCAATGGCACTCCAACAAGCTCGGCAAGAAGAGAAAGAATAGAAGGAGAAGAGGAAGTACGATGAAAAAGGTATGAAATAGGTTGTTTGTAGTGATTGTGATTGCTTATTTGGTTGGGATTACCAGCTTGGACAAAGAATAATATAAAAAATGTGCTTCTGCCTATGGCTACATTCCCATTAAGAGCTATACCTGGAGTCGAGCTAACTGCATAGGCAGATGGCAACTTTCCTAAAAAGCCTAATAGAAATTAACCGCATTGGAAATGACGAATCACACTCTAAAAGGAGGTTCCCTCCCAATATATGTCAGGAGGGAGCAAGGCGTGATTGCTATGTCATCCTCCACCCGCCCCCTTTCCACCTCTAAGTAGTGGTGTTAGTGTGTCTCATTGCAATCATTCTAGTCAATCATTTTCTTGAACCATAGGTAAGGGATGACAGGAGATGTCCCCTATAGCAAAATAAACCAACCCCTCATTTGAGAGAGTAAAATAAAATAGTGTTGGGCTTACGACAGTCTGACTTTTGAACGACTAAGCAACTACTAAGCTCCTGCCCACCCCCAACCAATTAGGGTAAAGTATTCATTCATACCTTCAACAACACTGAGATGTTGGCCCATGACCATGTTTACTTCATCTTTAAGAGTAAGCATCCTGGCTCTCAGAGCCTTAGGCAACCCTGAATTCTTTCCTACTTCCTTAGTGATTCCAAGAAGATGCTTCAACCCCATTAAGTTTTAGCTGGCCATCACGATCCAATAAAGATTTCCAATTTTGATTTAGAATTATTGAGCAGTAGGTTAAAGATAACCTCCTTTGAAATACCCTGTGTAGATCTGGGGGCTGCTTCTGCGCTGGCTTTGCTAGCTTACATGACGGGCTGTAAGATGCTCAATCAATCAGGCGCTATCCCTCCCTTCTTCCTTAATCTACACATTCACGTCCTTTAGAGTTAAGGAATGATGGTTAAGAGTTCTTGCTTTTGAGTTTCCACTTTGACTATTTAGAAGGCTATATAGAATAATACCTTAATGAATTGAAGTGGATAAAGCTCAGCATTTCTCTAATTTGAATCAAAAGTTGCTTTTTACTCCTCCGACTTTAAGGGCTGGTTACATCCAATGTCTCCTACGAGGCTGCCTTAGAGTCCTCTTTGTCTAGGCAGAGGTATATCCCTTTTTGAATACATTTGACTTGGTGCTCAATTGTAAGAAGATTCCCCACTCTGAAGTCAAGTCTTTTTTGGAGCTCCTTCTAAAGAGGTTGGGATTAGACTTTCAATTGGATGTGTCTCGATCAAATCATTAACGAGAGATCCCTGCAGATGTACTACTTTCAATCAAACCTTCTCTCATTTACCTTCTTGATTGATAGATAGTAAGGCCTAGGACTTGCTTCCTTAGATTTATTGAATTTACTTTGTCTTCACGAATTGGATTTGAACAAATATCTCTGGGCGACTTTTCTTTTAATCAATCATGAGGGGGGTTTCCACTTTATTACTCAGGTAGAGTGAAATGGCTAGGCTCCCCTATCACCTTTCCTTTCGGTGATATACTTTGCCTTAGCACTTACGAAGTAGACGTTATTTATTGATTTGAAGTAAAGTCTTTCCATTCCTGATTCAATTACAGCTGTTCTCGCTAAAGCCTGATCTGGTCCCGCTTGAGCGGTAGGGAGAAATCTTGATCTTCCAATTGCGTCAATACAATAAGATATATGCATGAATCTCTCCATGGCTTTATACACCCCAAAAAAGAATGAATAGGCACCCAGATGGAAAAATTATGATAAAAATAAAGGTTGGTAATAAAGGATGTGCTCGCAGAAACAATGAGATCATCAACATAAACTATAATATAGACTTGAATGCCTGTCAATTGGTATTCTATATGATGTGATGTTGCTAGTTTCATCTGCTAGTAAGAGAAGTTGCGGTGAATAAATCCTTCTTAGCTAAGGAATGTTTGTTGGACACCCACCCATTGTCCATTTCTGGCTAGCGCTCTTCGTTGCCTTTATTTGCAAGGTCTCATCACTTAGTGGTCTGGCATGCAGTTAAACAG
Organism: Solanum dulcamara; assembly: GCF_947179165.1. Classification (NCBI taxonomy): domain Eukaryota; kingdom Viridiplantae; phylum Streptophyta; class Magnoliopsida; order Solanales; family Solanaceae; genus Solanum; species Solanum dulcamara. The sequence goes on from NC_077242.1 coordinate 21,699,399, forward strand.
GTTGACCTTGGAAACTGCTTTCTTAAGTATGCTGTACTAGGGGACAATGTAGGAGGACGCTCGTGTATATGAAGAAATTTTTTGTAATTAGGATTTTTCTTTCCTATTAGAAATCTATGATTTCCCATCAAGGTTCAGTTGTGAATTCGTAAAGAGGTTCAGGTTTTGTAATTTGAGTAAAGGATCTTTCACCTGTATAAATTCGGGCTCTTATGAACACTCACCATCCCTATGGTACTATGGTTGTATAGCTACAGTACCCTATGAAGAGATTTTCTACTCTTTGTTTTGTAGAGTAGGGGGTAATGGGTTACCGTGCTCTATCTAGAATCGACCATTTTAGAAGTCTTAAGGTAGAGAGGTTGATTGTGCTTCATGTCTCCTAAGAGCATATTGTTCTGAGTGAGGGTAATGTTTGCTATCGCCGCTTCCTCTTTTTCTTTCTTAGCGAAATGCTTGCTTTCATTCATATCAAAGATCGTTCTTTTCCCTTTTTCCCCTACCTTGGTGTTGACCCTAGGTTCGCTAGCTTCTTTTTCGGTCTCGTATAGGGAGTAAGTTAAGCCATTCCACTAAAATACTCTTTATTGATTGAGCCTTCTCAGTCTTGGTTTGAAAGCCTTGACAGTTCAGTTCGCGTAGTTTGTAGCCATCGTTAGAGGAAAGAACTTGTATTACAAGGATTCATTAACTATAAATCTGGCAATTCCTACCAGGGTGGTGGGTCAGAACGGATTCCCTTACTTTAGGGCAAGAATACCAAAATGGTTAGGGGGCTTGTCTTTAAGCAGCTGGCTTCCACGTAGCTACAGCTACAGAGGATAGTCTCTAAAAGCTACAACTGTCTCTTCTTATTATTCTTCGAAAACATACCTAGGTTTTGGCAATCACTCTACTGACAGAGAACCTAAGTGCTACCAATAAGCCTTTAGGCAGGCAGCAGAAATAGTAAATATCGTCTTTCTTTACAATGACTTTTTCCTTTCCTCTTCACCATACGCAATTCTAGCTCACCCTTGAATCAGGGGATACCTTAAGTCAGCAGCTCCCTTTGAAGATAGGGTATTTACATAAAATCCAAAACCGTACCTAAGGAGCTTACATTAGGAAACTCCCAAGCTTGCCGAGGAAGGAACAAAACAAAGAAAGACACCGTCCAATCGCTTTTTTATGTGCGCATATCACTTTTGAGTATCTTTGCACTGCTAGCTCCCTTAGATCATTGGCTACCAGAAAGACTAGAACTCAGGAACATCAATATGGTTAGGGATCATTAAGGTACGGCCCTTAGCCTATTCCTTGCTGCCTTTTGAACAAATCTAGAACCTCAATTAGCAGATTCATTAGAAACCTTTCTTGAAAGACTCAATTAATTAGATAAGCCTAGTACGTAATCACTGATAGGATCATTCCTGAAATTCACAAATAATTAATGGGCACTTTGAAGAAAGTTGATCCAAGAAGACTAACATCGTAGCTCACTTAGATTAATTAGTTCAAGCATTGACAAACCCGCCTTCCTTCTGTGTTCAGGATGGAGACTCTTTCTGCCTTTGTCGAACTGCCTTGATGCCTTGGCAGGCTTTGACCTGCCTTCCTTTGCTTACCGGAGAGCAGATTCTTTATTACTGACTTTTTGCAGTTGATCGCACCTCACACCTAAAGGAGTCGGTCCTTGTTAGGAGTAGGACTCTTCGCTTGCTATCAAAAGTGCTTACTCATGGTCTATCGTGCAGTTGATGATATCATTATGGACTAGTTTCCAAGCATACGCCAACCATACATACCGCTTTCTCATTCAGGAATTTCTTAAGATTAAGGTTTGAAAGGACTAGGCGGTAATGAAGTATGAGTCTAAAACACTATATACAGAACTGCCTTAGCTCAATAGATCAACAAATCAGGAGATGACTTCTTAAAAGTTCGCGAATGGGACAACAGCCTTCGGGCTTTGCTTGCCCTTTCTAATAAAAAATTTCGGCTCAGCCTGGGAAAGCACTGGCAACAATCGAAAGGAAGAGGTCCATGTAGCTGTTGTGTCTACCCCCTTCTTAGTCAATGGGGCACAGTAGGTTTGGCATCTACTACAAAAGAGAGAATCCACTTCAGATAACCATGACTCTTCTAGGCAGCGTGTGGAATGGCCGAGAGCAGATATTTTTAGATATATAATCCAAGTCGAGAGTAGAGTTACAAGAAAAGTCGTCTGATGGAAAACGACTTTCATGTTCGGTTTAGAGAGCAATTTTTTCGTTGAGAATTCCTTGTTCCCTTTCGTGTGAATTCCCCAGCGGCGAATTTCAAACATATAGGGCCCTATCTATTCCATCTCTCGAGCCCTGAAGAAAACCCCATACCCTTCGGACTCTATATATTTTTTGACTCTATATATGTGGGCATCTGATATCTATGAGGGTTCACCCACCCCGGTTAAATCATTCCTTTCTATTGCGCCTAAAATCTCTATTTCTTCTAATATTTTACGTGTTTCTATTTATGGTTCTTATGGAGCTACATTGCAATAAATTTTCTTTTTCTTCAGCATTGCTTTTATGATCTTAGGAGCACTGGCCACCATGGCCCAAACAAAAGTAAAAAGACTTCTAGCTCATAGTTCAATTGGACATGTAGGTTATATTCGTACTAGTTTCTCATGTGGAACCATAGAAGGAATTCAATCACTACTAATTGGTATCTTTATTTATGCATCAATGACGATAGATGCATTCACCATAGTTTTAGCATTACGGCAAACCCGTGTCAAATATATATAGGATTTGGGCGCTCTAGCCAAAAAAAATCCTATTTTGGCTATTACCTTCTCCATTACTATGTTCTCATACATAGGAATACCCCCGTTAGTGGGCTTTTGTAGCAAATTCAATTTGTTCTTCACCGCTTTGGATTGTGGGGATTAATTCCTAGCCCTAGTAGGAGTAGTGACTAGTGTTATAAGTCATTAGACGGCTGGAAGGTTTCCACGAGTAAGTAAGTTTGGGGGACCGAAGGCAGTTCTATGTGCACCGAACACATAGCTTACCGAATCAGTTGCGACACGGATGGGAATGCATGCTCCAAAAAAATAGGGTTGAGTCTTATACATCAACCGTCTACTCAATATCCTTGTACGAGTCCACAATGACTACACGAGATGAACCTTGGTTTGGTGAACTGAAGTTGGCCTTAGGTGCAATAGGACTCCTAGTTACTGCACGCGATCGTATACTATGGTGCTCCCCACCGGTTATTGGAATGATGCAAGCCGGGCCGGGTCTCGATTCAAAAAGATGAAGGGCCCAAAATTCTAAATAGGGAGTGAAAAATTCCCCATCTCATTGGGGGCGAAAAACAAATCGACATCTCGATGTGATACAACCCTTTCAATTTTAGTTAGGAAAGAACGGCGAAGTCCATCCGAACCATCCAATGAAGAATAAGAGGAGATCAAAGCGCCAATGGCACGTGAAACACATATGGAACAGTCACGGAGAAAAAGAAGTGTGGAGGAGAAGCAGCCAAACTTATTCCCTTCGCTTTCTCGGCCCAAAGTAGTGCAGTTTTTCCTGGCCAAATCAAGGATTTGGGGCTTTTTTCTACACTAAATCACTATAGAAATCCATTTTGATTAGTAATATAAATAAATAGAATGATAGATCCACCCATCTATCCTATCCGATTTAGATTTTGTTATCTAAAAAAGAATCGATTTCATTCAACCTTTGATTCAAAGAACTGCGCTTAGCCCCTCTGCCCATGAAATGGCTCTACTGCAATGGATGGCAGAGGGTCCATAGTACCCGAAGCACTGGAGTGATCCAGCAGCCGGGAAGGGTCCTAGAAGTGCCTACTACTACACCACACTACACTTGGCTCTACACATTTATAGAGCTAACCCCTGTCCAGTGCCTGGCAGAGCTAAGGGGGCTTCAATCCTTACTCTTTATTACTTATTCAGGGGGGAGAGTAGAGCCTTGAAAAGCACTATTGAGAGGAAGATCCTTGGCCTCTCTTCATTATTTACAGGGATCCAAACCTTTCTTCAACATAGGTGACAACGAGCCAGGAAGAGATGGAAGAGATAAAACACGGGAATAAGAAGCAAGCTCGCCTTCCTTTTTGATCATTTTAATAGAGGGGGATGAAGAAAGTGGACAAAACAGACTCACATTTCTCATCAAACAAATACAGGAAACGAATCATATTGAAAACACTCCTAACCAAACCCCTTCCTTCGTAGAGCTCATGTATTGTAAGTGATCCGAACCTGCCTGAAGTGAGCCTCCCATAGAGGAAAGTGAAGTTCGTGAGTCGTATGATGGGTAACTATCTCCTGTGGTTTAGAGAGGACTCAACTATTAGTTAGTACCCCCTTGGTTTTGGGGTGGACCTTGTCACTCTATTTTATTATATACGCTTAGCGAAAAGAATGTTTTTTGATACACCTAGGACATGGATTCTATATGGACCAATGGATCGTGACAAGTCGTTACTACTAGAAATGACTTCCTCTTTCATTACTTCATTCTTTCCATATCCCTCTCCTTTATTCTTAGTTACTCATCAAATAGCACTCAGTTCATATCTTTAAGTTCGATCATTGACAAGGTTCAAAGAAAGGGTGGGCCATTGATAAAGAATCGATGGAAAACCATAATGCTAGCAGATGGCAGGCCTCCGCTTTTCTTTTCATTAATGAAACCCGCCAGTTATTATTATTATGAACTCAAATAAAAAGACAAAAAATTTGGATTTAGAAGGCTTGTTCAAAAGAAAAAAAGACGTGGGTGGCATTATGACTAGGGTGTCAGTCAGAAAGGTTCAACCAATGTTCGTTCAATCAAGCAGCATTTTATTTTCTTAACGTAAGGAGAGGGAAGAGGGTTTTTTAAGAAGGGCTTGGGACCTATGAACAGAACAACACAACAAAATAATGAAATGAAGAAGAATGAATGGGACGCATCAGAGGAAGGACTGACAAACTTGTTACTTATGTTTGGTTAACTACTTTACTGACTTGGAGTTCTTCCTCATAAGTGGTATACCTACACCCCACATGCACACTCACTATATCTATGTACGTCAAACTTTCTAGCCTTTCAAAAACGCCCCTCTCCCTTCTTTTGAGTCTACGCACTTCTACTTAGTATATCGTTTATATGCTTCTTAATAAGCCAGACGCCCCTCTTTTTTGTTCTTCTTTTGCTTGCGCACCAATTCAGGGGCTAAGGGACCCAATTCGTAAGACTCAAGATGCAACTTACGGCAGTCTTTGATCTAGCCAAGCTGATACAGAATACCCGACTTTAGAGCTTGATGCAGTCAAACCTTACCCTATTTCAAGGTTGCCGCTAAGCAACATTTTCTGATGATGGTGAAAAAAATTCTCCCATAATTTCTATTGGCAGGTCGGATTCCTCCGTTTGAGTCTCAAGCTAGGGATCACCACTTTCTTTAGCAGAAGCTCCGATATGAAATAACAATCATTATAGATAGACTTTTAGATACTTGAATAGCTGCAGCCTAGCCTTTTCGTTAACTGGATCTCCTACCTCCACTATTAATAAGTGGCGGCAAGACTCGAATCCTGGACCTCTACCTACTCTACTATGGTAAATTTTGTGAACCATCTCATCTAAAAAACTTAGATATCAGAGAGGGAACACTTCTATTTAGTTAATTATGTATTAACAAGTAGTACGTCATTGCTGAATTAGAATATCCTAAACAGTGTAATTTGAACACTTGGTTAAAAAAGAATTTGGAATAAAGTCAAGCGCACCAAGTGCTTGTGATAACTAGAAATTCACAATTCTAAAGAGTCTCGAGTTTCCTATAGAAAGCATTTGGATCAATAGTTTCAAGATTTAGGCAGAGTTTTGGTTATGTCTATCTTATACACCATATATAACAATGAACTTTTTCCAACACCATTAAACAGGATAGAGAAACGCTGAACTTGCAGTTCATGACACAATGGAGCATCTTAGACAAGATGAAATTGAGGATTTATCATTGTCCACTCCAGCTGTTGGCTCCATACAGATTACTGGAAGCAATGACTTTAGCCATAACATAGAGTTCATGTCTCAAGCTTACCTCAGAAACAGAAGCTCTGAAATTGATATAGAGGAAGAGGATGATACATCAATTGCTGATAAAGATCAACCCCTCCCCATATTTCTCAAGGTAATTTTTTCTCTAACCAATCTTTCATTTCTCAGAAATGTTTCAAAGAATCAAATTGTTGATATATGTTTCGAAGTTTTGGCTTCTTCCATTTAAATGGTCTTTGAATGTAGTTTGCGGATGTTGAGTATAAGGTGAAGATTAGCCAAGCTTCCTCCAACAATCCTGTCAAAGCAGTTGTATCAAAGGCAGCTTCCCAGTTTGAGCATGACAATTACAAGCAGATACTCATGGGTATAACAGGAAGGGTGAAATTCTTGCCTTAATGGGGCCTTTTGGTAGTAGGAAAATAACATTGTTAAAGATATTGGGAGGAAGATTGCAAGAAAATGTCAGAGAAACTCACATATAATGACATCCCATATAATACAACTATCAATAGAAGGTATATTACCTATCCATCAATAATTTCTTTTTTCCTTCTCTTTCTATTGCCTTAAAACCAAAAATCTAAAAAAGTCTTTCTTTCAATGTACATGATTTTGTATTAACTTCCATACCAAATTGAGCAATGTTGTTCTAGCTGGGTTTCGTGACACAAGATGATGTGCTTTTTCCATAATTGACTGTAGAGGAAACCTTCATTTTTGCTGCATTCGTAAGACTACCAAGCAAGATGAGTCGATGTTAGAAGTATGAAAGAGCTGAAGTGATTATTTAAGAATTAGGCTTGGAAAGGTATGTGAGCTACCTTTCCATGAACTTCCTTCTCGCCCTTGATTACAAAGCACCATAAACTAAAATTGTCAAAAGAAATTGAACATGATTGTTGCAACTATTCATTCCTTAATTTCACAATTATAGATGTCGTCACACGAGAATAGGTGGAGGACTTATTAATGGTATATCTGAGGGAGAGATAAAAATAACTAGCATAGGGTATGAAATCCTTGTTGATCCTTCTCTTCTCTTGCTCGACAAACCAACTTTAGGCCTTGATTCATCCTCTACAAGGAAGGAAGGAGTCGGTTCCCATTTCCGTCTTTCGGTAGCATAAAGAAAATAGATTCAAATTGACAAACCACCAAAAGAGTGAGAAAAAGGGGGCAAGTGTACATTAGGCCATGTGCAACAAACAAAGTACAAGGATAGCACCGTACACTCATAGTCCTCAATCTTTGGCACATCTAGATCGATGGAAACTCACTCGGTCTGCGCGTCTACCAGGGTACCATACTGACTTTTCTATTTATGATATAAGGTATCTCTGATCCACTTCATAAATAATGAATAGAATTCATGCTATACCTATATCCCTGGAACAACTGTAAAATAAACTCCATCTTAGTCTACCCTACTTTGACTTTGACTTGAAAGAGAAAGTTTTTGCCTCTGTTGTTGAAAACTCAGGACCATTGGGGAATATATTCTAGACCCGCCTGTCAGCCCTAAATCTATCTTACTCTTCCTTGGTCTCTTCCACGAATCTGTGGATATGAAATAGAATGAATTCAAGGATAAAGTCACCGGTATACTGTGATCTAGACCTAGGAAGGGCCAGACATGAATCAGAAAGAGTAAGTTTCCTTATAGGAGAAAGGGTACGCGCTAAAGCTAGAGCAGCTCTTTTTCGCGATATATGTGTAATTTCATTAATTCAGTACTTAAGGTCTTCCCTAGACAAACAAATCAAAAAAAGAAGGTTGGTTTTTCGTCGTGCTATTTTTTTCAGTTATAAGGGTGGAGAGAGGGAGGCAACTGAAACTTTTAGAGTCGAGTTTACACTCTTTCCTCCTCTTTCAATAAGCTTTTCTTAGCCTTAGTCATACTTAAGTACACTTGCAGGGGAATCCACTTCTGAGATGGAGAGAATCCCAGGATGCATATGCTTTTTTCAGGGTTGAAGGAAGAAGTAAGCGCAACTATTGGACTTCTTTGTGGTATGGTAGCAGTAGCAAAGAAAGAAGTTGCTTACTCTACTTTACCAAGAAAAGGAGCAGTGAGAAAGGGGTGACTATCATACGGAAATGAAATTAGTAAAGTAAGATGCCGGAACTCTTGCTTTCATCTTGTCCTTACTCTTCCTCCCATCCTCCCGTCGCCTGTCCGCTCAACTCTGATACCCAAATCTCCTTTTTTTGAAGTTTATTAGACATGAATGAGCCCGAACAGACGTACCCACTGCTTCTGCTTTCTGCAATATGGGTTCAGTTTCATAATATTATTACCGGACTCCATTTATGGAATTTGGTCTAGCTATATTACAAGCTTCTATTTTTATGATCCTAATCTAATTATAGTAGACAACCTACTTTCTTAATAAAGAGAAGTTGGGGACATAGTAAACCTCTTACTATAAGAGCGATTCCCTGGGACCGGAAGGGGAAAGATTGAATTTTGAAATACTAAGCCCCCGACTAGCAAGATCGAGAGGGTTAGTGTCCCTTTAAGAAGGAATACCCAACTTCTAGGTCAGCTTCGATCACAAAGAGAGAAGAGCGGATCATTGAAAGTCTCAATTCCTATCTGTCCAACGTAGAGAGTTCGATTTAAAATATAACGATTTATTGACCTATGAATCTGCTATTATGCAAATCAACCCTTCTCCGCAAACTCTTTCAGTTATTGGATGCGTAAAACAACCTATTCCCCTTTACAACAACTCGATGACCTTTGACACGTTATACTTGGTTGCACGTAATCTTGACTATCGCCTTTCACTTGTACAGTTGGACTGACTAGTGACTTTAAATTCAACCTTGAGACCAAGCCCTGCCTCTCACCTTTCAGTTCATTACAAGGAAATACTAAAAAGAAAAAGGAATCTTTCGGCAGACTCAAGCCCTCGGGACTTGAAACTTGGACACCAGGAAGCTTACACCAGGGTCCTTCATTTGGAACTGCCATTTTCCTTTCCAAAGTGGAATTCCTCCTTGCTTTCCCTTTTGACCTATGCTAAACTTCACTTTTGTTGTTACCATGTGGAATGATTCATTCAACCTCGGTATCGGCAACCAAGATACCCTTCTCTATCGAATGAATCTTCAAATCATCATCTTCAAACCACGACTCCGATTATGGTTTCCAGTTGACTTTATCTCATGTGACAGGGGCAGGAGAATACTTCACAAAATGCGCTTTGACAGCAAGCGAGATCTTTGAAATTTAATCAGAACAACACTGGGTGGGTAAGATGTAAGATTCTTGTCTAAGTGGCGTGGATCACAAAATGGATTTATGATTTCAAGTCCACTCATTGATTTTGAGAAAACCGAATCAATTGACTTTTTTCCTAGAGATGCCTCCAACTCGAGATTTTGATTCATAGAATTGGCCATCAAATATATATTCATCCATCTATCAACTGCATCTTCTTTAGTGAATAAAAGAGGGACTCATTTCATAGGTAGCAAGGATAGGAAGAAGGGGTTAAATGAAGGCTACTGTTGAGGTTTTTATTCCAACTAGCAAGGAAAGGCCTCATTTTGGTCTTGTAGAATAAATGTGAAAAGTAGAATCCTCAGAATTGTATGATTCAGATACTTGACAAAATGAACAGATAAAAGATCGGGATAGCTGAGATGACCTATTTTAAGATCAGATGATCCACCTCTTTGTCCTCTTGGGAGGGACAAATCGGAAAGGTCAGATACAAGGAAAAAAACCCATAAAAGAGAGATCAGATGCCCTTTCCGATGCAGTTCACGATGTAGATTTGCCAACTAGCTAAGCTAGGTAGTTTGTGGTTAGAATATCTATCCTAGTAAGAAGATGGAAAGAATATACTATACACTATAGGAGAGTAAAAGAATAGGCCTATTGGAACTATATCAAGATTAGAATCACAAGGAATATCCGTATTCGTATATAATAAGTTGGGCTCTATCCTTCCCGCCCATCTCAAACATATTTGGAGGGAAGAATCCGAGGGTAGCCTGATGATTAAGGGACAGGGACACTGTCAACAGGGTATGGTTCTTTTTTTATCACCCCGAATGATGCACACTGCTTTAAATAAAGTGCAGTCAATAATGCACCAGACCGTGTAACTAGTTGAACCGTTCTCTTATAGAATGGGTAAGCCGCAAAAGAATATTCCTTGCTTCTAGCTATCCTCATGAGTCATTTTTGTTGTAATCTGTCTCTTGATAAGAAGCTTTCTTTTGATCCGGGTTAATCTCGTCTTCTTGAAGAATTATGGATTCCTAAACCTAGTAAGGAAAAACAATTCTACTCTAATTTTATTCATCAATTGGATGAGAGTGAGAATAGAAAGGAAGCTGGGAGGAAGAATGGAGTATAGCATTACCTCTAGAGTACAACCCTACTCATGTGCCCCTCAATCCCATATCTACTACTTAGTCAAGCTCTTAACTACTTCTATATCTTAGAACAACCCTGCTCTCTGATCGACATTTTATAGTCTTTATCTCTATGGAAAGAGGAAACTAGGAGAGGATTCTAAACAATTCTATCGAGCCGAACAACAAAAAGAGAAAGATAGAATACCTTTCTTAGCTAGCCTAGCGTGCTATAAACCTATAGGGAATAAGAGCCAGATCGAAGACATTCCTTTCCTTCTTTTATATCCCTCTCTTCTTAGTTGCTCCTCTTTATAGGGATCTAATGGTCGTAGACAACCTTCTTGTGACTATGTTGAAGAATTCTTTCCCCCCTTTGAGTTCTCGAGTGAAAGGGTCCAAGACATAGGAAAATATCTAGTTTCTCTTGCAACATATCTAGTTTATCCTAAAGTAGCATTTCTCAAAGTAGCATTCCCATAAGTAGAGGATGAAACCCTTGCTTGTTTATCCCGATGAGGGTTTATGAATCACTCAAATGAGCCTTTCAAGCCACATCTAAATCGACATCCCTATCCATATATTTATGCTCAGGGTCATTCAAATCCAAATCTGTAGAATCTATTGGGGAATCCCCATCCGTATCCGAATGGGCTAAATCTAGTATAGTGGTTCTTGTTCCGATGCGGAAAAAAATCTTTTTAAAAGTCATCCTTGCGAAAGAGGACTAAGAACCATAAGGCGAGCGCCAAAACTCTAGTACAAACTGCTTCCACAGACAAGCATGATAAGAGGGTGTGGGGATAACTAGGCCACTACTTTTACCAGACATGGGTCCGGACGACCCAAGAGCCCGCCACTAGAACCCAACCCTTAAGAGGCTAAAGTCCAAGGGGCTACCGCAGGAAGTAAGCTTCACTTGTAACCTTAAGGAATATAGAAAGTTACCCAGAATTCCTAGCAAGGACTTTGCCTGCTATTCATTCCTAAATCCCTTTCACCCTTAACTAGCTAACTCGATGGGATGTAAACAGCGGGAATGCCAAAAGCAAGACTTGGACTTGGTTCACGCAGTCAAGGAGCAAAGACCTCTTTCTCTCCGGGAGCTTTCGTAACAGCTATAAAGAATGCTACGCACCTCATGAAAGGCTATTGGGATCGATCCCTTTAACCTTCCTTGGTGTGGAAGGTCGCAAGAGAAAAGAAACTATTCTTCTTAGTAGCTTTTTCAACCTACCCGAGGTAAGGTATGTAGCAGCAACCAATAGCCTTTTTACCGACTATACCTTTTACCGGGTGAGCAAAAAGTAGTTACCTTTAGCTCGTTCTTCCTTATTAATTATTGATAAGGCACAGGGGAAGCATCATCCTTATAAGACTGTTGCTAAACAAAAGAAATTCTTTTTCACATTCTACCATAAGAGGGCAACTTGAGCAATCAAAGCTACGCCCTTTTCCATTGCTGGCTATGAAGAGTTGATAGCTAATGATTTCTACTTTACTAAGCCAGTTCGGTAAGTTAAGGTCCATGCTTGAAACAAAAAAAGAGGAAGGGGAAGGGGTCACCCAAAGCTGTGGAGATAAGGTGGAAGATAAAAAAGCTATATTTAGAATAATAAAGAGAATCTATTTAAATTCATATTCGAAAATGGGATTATCAACTATACTTGACTGGAAAAACCATCCAATCTACTCTCTTGGTCTCCCCCTATAACTTGAGAAATCATAAGAGAAGAAGAAATCGTTGTGTAGAAAGTCATTCTTACTATCTCCTCCATCGTTGTTATATAAGAGGAAAAGAGCAAAAAACTGAATTTTAGGTAGTGGCCTAAGCGCTAAAAAGTGAACATCATGCTACTCAGACTATATGCTTAACACATGCAAGTCGAACCTTGGTTTTCGGAGTTCGAAAGAGACGGGGAAGAAGCGGGGTAGAGGAATTGGTCAACTCATCAGGCTCATGACCTGAAGATTGCAAGTTTGAATCATGTCCCCGCCTAATCAGTGGAACATTGTTCACTGGGATAGAAGGCTAGTCCCAACCCATCTACAAAATAGGGCTAGTGTTCAGCCTTGGTTGGTTCCACCTCTTTGCAGGGTGATGACACCAGTAGCTGAATAATGATCCAAATAATCTTTAATGTTTTGAGGAGCACAGATGACCATTTTGTCACTATTGAATTCCAACTTAGAGCTTCTTTCCTTACAGTCAAGTGGCTTTCACTCCTTTTACTCTAAACTACTATGTGCCTATTTGGAGCATTTCACAGTCAAAGTCAAAGGTTTGTTGGTGGCAAGATCGTCATGCCTTCTAGTTGTAGTTGACTTTAAGCGCACCTAAACTACCCATAGTCGTTTATTTATGGGCTTGCACTCAATAATCAATCAATTCATTTTTCCGCTTTCTATTGCACGCTTCAACTATTTTTTTATATAGTGTGTGAAGTCTAACTAATGGAAAGTGCCTATGAATTAGTTCCAAGAATGCGTCCGTTCACATCAGGAATAGAGGCCGTAAAGGATGTACTTGCTTTTCCTTTTTTTCATCGAGATTAGGTTGGTATAAAGTATACCGCTTGTCTAGTCTATGCTTTGCAAGCCTATGTAGGATATAAGATAAAAATATGCATTGGATGGATGCTCGAGTATTGACAAGGAAGGACACTTTCAGAGGTGAAAGGCCATGGGGAGATATCGTCTGTGATCCATGGATCTCCGATCGGGAAACCGTATCCAAGCTCCATGGCTAGTCTGCGCTCTTTGGACTTTTCAAACTTAGCAAACTGAAACATCTTAGAATCTAAAGGAAGGGAAATCAACCGACACCCCGTTAGTAGCGGCGAGCGAGAGCGGATTGGGGGTTTGAAGAAAAATAAACACGAAGCTTCGTTTCTCTCCTTTTAGGTGAACTACTTCGTTCCTCAGCAAAGTGTTCACTTCTTTTTTGCCAGGTTTCATTCGATTTGTTGTGGATTGGATGATGGAAATAACAGTAAGTTACGGCTTCAAAGCTTACCTTATTTAGAAAAAAAGAAAGGGCTTTTTTATAAATGTTGAGGTTGAGTAAGGGGGGAGGAGATTGAAGAGCGAAGAGAGCTGTGCTAGCCTAGCAACATTTTTCAGTAGCAAGCTACGGTCTATTGGTCCCCTAACCTAGGTTGGGGCGAAAACTCTAAAATCCAAAACGTTGTTTAGGGTTCCTCTCCTTTTAGGTGAGCTACTTTGTTCCAAACCTTTCTCTAATAATAAGGTAAGATTTTAAGCCGCCGCCCTTTAAAGGAGCGGGCGCAGTGAACTGTAATTGTGAAAAGATTGGAAGATCTGGCCCAAGAAGGTGATAGCCCTGTAGATTCGTTCCCATGGTTCGATCCTTCCTAGTAAAATGTGGCATGTTTGAATTCTGATCAATTTTATGCTAGAAAGGGGGACCACCCTCTAAGCCTAATTATTCCTCAATGACCGATAGAGTATAAGTACCATGAGGGAAAGGTGAAAAGAACCCTATTTAGGGAGTGCAATAGAGAACTTGAGATCCGATGCGAATAATCAGTCAAAGGAGCGGAGCTTAGAGACTTTACTTTATGTAAGCGCACTCTCTTTAATGGCATACCTTTTGCATGATGGGTCAGCGAGGAAATGGGAACAACGGCTTAAGCCATTAGGTGTAGGTGCATTCCAGAGGAGGAATCTTCTAGTTCTTCCTATTTGACCAAAACCGATCGATCTAGCCATGAGCAGGTTGAAGAGAGCTCTAATAGGCCTTGGAGGACCGAACCCACGTATGTGGCAAAATATGGGGATGACTTGTGGCTAGGGGTGAAAGGCCAACCAAGATCGGATATAGCTGGTTTTCCACGAAATCTATTTCAGTAGAGAGTATGATGTCGATGGCCTGAGGTAGAGCACTCAATGGGCTAGGGTGGCCTTATTTCTCTTTACCAACCCCAGGGAAACTCCAAATACAAGCCTAGATCATTTGTACAGACAGACTTTTTGGGTGCTAAGATCCAAAGTCGAGAGGGAAATAGCCCAGATCGTATGCTAAGGTCCCTAAGCAATCACTTAGTAGAAAAGGAAGTGATCGAGCGATGACAACCAAGAGGTGGGCTTAGAAGCAGACATCCTTTGAAGAAAGCAGAATAGCTCACTAGTCTAGCTCTATGGCACTGAAAATATATCAGGGCTCAAGTGATTCACCGAAGTGACGAGACCTTGAAAGCTACTTTTTCAAGTGTTAGTTGGGACAAGTGAAGCTTGATCAGTTGGTTAAGCACCTCCACCCACGACCGGTAGGTCCTGGGTTCGAGTCACATTGGAGAGAAAGTGTGGAAAAACTATAAATCCTCCAAAATAGGGGGTAAAAAAAAAGTGTTAGTCGGGGAAGGTTTTTGGTGATAAGACCTGGAGATATCAGAAGTGAGAATGCTGACATGAGTAATGAAAAATCCTGTGAAAAACATGATCGCCTGCCAGTGGAAGGTTTTTTGCGGTCAGTCAATCTACGCAGAGTGAATCCGTCCCTAAGGAACCCCCGAAAGGGCTGCCGTCCGATGGGTACACGAAAGTAATGAAGTTTCTTTGACTACAGAACCATTCCTGTCTGTTGGAGCGAATTGGATGATCGGGCTGAGGGCTGCCCCTTCTTCCCCTCGCTCTCCTTTCCCTAATATGAACCTTGAGTCATCAAAGCCTTTCTGACTCGGCCTGGCCCGGTCGCCCTACGCGACTGAGGTAGCGATTCAGTTCTGATTCGTGTACTGATTCAGTTCTGATACATAATCAATCCAATTAGTTTTGTTCATTACTAAAATAAATTGAATCATATAAAATATTTCTATTTCTCCGTTGAATTACTCATATATATTCTATGAATTTCATTTCGCACCGGAAAATATTTAGGAAAAGTTTGAATCCGTTCCATTCGGATATTGATTGGTCTTGGTTTGACATGGTTTACGCGTTACTAGTTCCCAGAAGAGTTAATATCTCCATTAGCTAAACCACTTCTTACTCTGCCTTTGGATTCATATTTTATTCATACACAATCAACGGAGGCCTTCCCGACATATGTTGCAACATCTCCAATAGCATGCTCTTACTTCGTCTTTCCCTTAATAAGTCATCAAATTTGGTGCTTTTTGATCTCCAGTTGCTACGGGGAAAAAAGGATGAAATACAATCGATTCCTCCATTTAAGTGGTTCTCGCTTCTCCTTGTTCATGTTCTAACTCCTCCCCGGGTAGTTCCCAATATTTGGCACTTTCCATACTTCATGGTTGCAACATCAACAAATTCGCTCATGATCAAGTTACAACTTAAGATCTATGACCATATTATGTTAACTGTTAGTATTTCGTTCATTCCATCGGTATGCTCCCAGGTACCTGTAATTGTGATCCATTTTCCAGAACTAAGGGGTATTTCTGTAGAAACCTCCATGAACTATCATCTTTTTTTGATGGTTTTTCCGCTTCTCACAGCTGCTCTGTCCACACCTCCGGATATATGGTGCCAAATTGTCGCCCCTTTCTTTATTTCTTTGATAATAGAGTTGGCTATCTTTGTGGCATCGATTGTACAAGTTCGTGAAGAGGGCTAGATGAGTGGAATGAGGGAAAGCATCTCAATCGACAAAAAAGAGGAGTAGCCTCCTTAGAACCTAGCAAAGTCATTATCAATAAATTCCCGAGCAATTCTCAACCAACATATGCGATTCATTCCCATAAAGATTATAACACACAAGAAGACTCCTTACCACTCCGTAGGGAGCGGGATGAATGATATATCTAGCGAGCGCCGGTAAAGAATGCAAGCAAAGATGGAACTCGGGTATTGATATATTCCATCAAATGAAAAGAGGTAGACTGGTAAGAAGGCCAAACACATAGGGGGGAAAACTGAAAAACTCAGCTCTTCAGAGCGGACCAATCTTTCGTGCCCTCCTTACTCTCTCTCTATAAAAAAGTCTGCAAAAAGTGTGAAGAGCTAAGCGACTAATGTCGTGGCGAAGGTTAGACCTCATAAAGTCAGTGAAGCTAAGGTTTCGTATGTGTTATATCCTTTCGATCGAGTGAGAACTTATAAGGAAGGCCTTCATTTCCCTTTGAAAAAAGTCAAAAAAAAAGAACGCTAGGAAAGAGAGAAAGTTGCAGAAGTGCTTCTAGATCTCATGGAATAAGGCAGAATTTTGAACAAAACTTTTCACCTCTTGCTTTCATAGACAAAAGAATTTAGGAGATGAAATCTTGATTACATTACTGCAGGCCAAAATTGGATTTGAAAGAGCAAGCCAGAGAAAAGAAGCATTGAGATAATACCTTTCATCCTAATCTCATCTACTGAAAAAGGGAGCCCCCTTGATCACCTGAAGAGATTTTTAGGCAGAATTGGCATAATTATTACCATGAGGATTGAGATGCCAAAAGAGATTATCCTTCTTTGGGATGGAAGATAAGATTTATGCAGTCCATAGAAAAAGAAAAAGAAGAAAGTATTCTGAAGCCAAATGCTCCTCGATCGGAAGATGGCGCCACTGGACTTAATCATAGGGATGGACTTAAAATGAATCTGGCGAACATCTCTGGCTAGAATAGCAACCGGCTCCTTAACAAAAGTCAGGCGATCATCCAACTAAGCAGAGTCATACTGAAGCACGTGAGACTCATCTGGAATGTACCAGCGCGGCATAAAAACATGAAAAATAGTGTGTATAGCTGAAAATACTGGTGGCAAAGACAACTCATAAGCAACTTCTCCAACTCTCCTCAGAATCTCAAAGGGCCTAATATACCTGGGTCTAAGCTTACTTTGTCTGCCGAATCTCATCACGCCCTTCAGGGGCGACACCTGCAAGAACACCTAATCACCTACCTCAAAGCGCAAGAGCCGACGCCTGCGATCAACATAACTATGGTGCCTACTCTGAGTTATCCTCAGCCTATCCTGAATAACCTGGACTCTACCTATGGCATCCTAAAGTAAATTGGTACTGAGCGGACCAGGCTCTGATGACTCAAACCAACTAACTAGAGTGCAACAACGCCTACCATATAAGGCCTCGAACGGGCTTATCTAAATACTAGAGTGGTAGCTGTTGTTGTACGCAAACTTTTTCAAAGGTAAGTGCTGATCCCAATAACCCTCGAACTCTAATACACAAGCTCACAGCATATCCTCCAGAACCTGAATAGTAAGCTCTGACTTACCATCGGTCTGTAGATGAAATGCCATGGTAAGATCAACCCGGGTGCCCAACTCTTTCTGAAAGGCCCTCTAGAAACTAGAAGTAAATTGAGATCCCCTATCTAATATAATGGATATTGGCACCCCATGTAGATGGACCACCTCCTAAATATAGATCCGAGCTAAACGATCTGCAGTAAAAGTTGACCGTATTGGCAAGAAATGTGCTGACTTGTTCAATCGATCAATGATGATGCAAATACCATCATTACCTTTAGATGTCCGAGGTAATCCCATCACGAATTCTATGGTAATCCGTTCCCATTTCCACTCGAGAATGGGTAATCTCTGAAAGACTCCACCAAGCCGCTGATGCTTGACCTTAACCTGTTGGCAACTTAAACAATGGGATACATACTCAACTATATCTCTCCTCATACCACACTACCAGTAATGTTGTCTCAAATCCTGATACATCTTTGCGGTGCCCGGATGGATAAAGTATCTAGAATCATGGGCCTCGTAAAGGATAAACCGAATGAAGTCTCCAAGTCTGGGAACACAAAGGCAACCATCAAATTATAGTATCCCATCTGAATCTATAAAAGCCTGGCCACCCTCGCCTCGTAATACTAACTCTCGAAGCTCTACCAATGCTGTATCCTCCAACTGCCGGCCACGAATCTGGTCCAATAGAGATAATCGAGCTCCCACGAAAGCAAAAATTGGTCTAGAATCTGAGATTTACAACCTGACCATCCGATTAGCCAAATACTAAATGTCCAAGGCTAGGGGTCGCTTCGCAGCAGACAAGTAAGCTAAACTACTCATATTCCCCGACTTCCAGCTCAAGGCGTCCGCTACTACATTTGCCTTGCCTGGGTGGTAGAGGATAGAGATATCATAATCGGTCAGTAGCTCAATCCAACACTACTGTCTAGAATTAAGATCTTTCTGACTCATAATGTACTATAAGCTGTGGTGATCTGTATATATCTCACAATGGACTCCGTATAAGTAGTGCCTCCACATCTTGAGCGCGAAAACTACTGCCGCCAGTTCCAGGTCATGAGTGGGGTAGTTGCGCTTGTGCACTCTCAACTGTATGGAAGCATAAGCAATAACTCGACCATGATGCATTAGTACACACCCAATACCTACACCAGAAGCATCACAATATACCGAAAAGATCTCTCCCTCAACTAGTAGAGTCAGAACAGAAGCGATGGTAAGTAACTCTTTAAGCTTCCGAAAGCTCAACTCACACTCCTTGGACCATACAAAGGGAATATTATGGGGGGTCAAATGGGTCAATAGGGTTGTAATAGTGGAGAAACCCTCAATGAATTATCTATAATACCCAACCAATCCAACAAAACTCTGAATCTCCATAATAGATGTGGGCCTAGCCCAACTATGAATAGCCTCAAACTTCATCGGATCCACCTTGATACCCTTTCTGGATACCACGTGTCCCATAAATGCCAAAGACTCCAACCAAAACTCTTATTTTGAGAATTTAGCATAAAGTTGTTGATCTATCAAAGTCTGGAGTACACCTTTCAAGTGTTGCGCATGCTCCTCCCTACTCCACGAGTATAATAGTATGTCATCGATGAATACAATAATGAAAGAGTTAAGATAAAGCCTGAATACTCGAGTCATAAGGTCTATAAAAGTTGCGGAGCCATTGGTAAGCCCAAAAGATATCACAAGGAACTCATAATGGCCATAGCGAGTCCAAAAAATAGTCTTAAGAATGTCGACTGCTCTAATCCACAACTAGTGGTAGCCAGACCTCAAGTCAATCTTAGAAAACACGGTCGCACCCTGAAGTTGATCGAATAGATCATCGATACGAGGCATGGGGTAATGTTTTTTCATCGTCACCTTGTTCAGTTGCCTGTAATCAACACATATCTGCATAGTCTCATCCTTCTTCTTAACAAATAGGATGGGTACACCCTACAGAAACACACTCGGGCGAATAAATCCCTTACCTAGAAGATCTTCAAGCTGCATGCTGAGCTTCTTGAGCTCTGCGGGGGCCATACGGTAAGGTGGTATAGAACTTAGTTCCCGGCTCCAAATTTATGGCAAAGTCAATATCTCTCTCTCTGTGGGTAAACCAGGTAAGTCAGTAGGGAATACATCAGTATATTCCTTAACCACAGGGAATGATTCAACAGTAGGGGCCTCGTTGGAGACATTATGTACATATGCTAAGTACGCCAAGCACCCAAATACAACTAGCCATCGAGCATGCATAAAGGATATGATCCCAGTAGGTGAGCGACTATAAATGCCCTACCACAAGACCGGGGGAATATCAGGCATGGATAATGTAATGGTCTTGGCATAACAGTCCAAAACCGCATAATGAGGGGATAGCCAATCCATACCCAGAATAACATCAAAATCTAGCATATTAAGTAAAATAAGATCTGCCCGAGTCTCATGCCCTTGAATAGTCATTGTACAAGATCTACAAACCTGATCCACTACTAAAGAATCCCCTACTAGGGTCAAAATATGCAATGGGACCTCAAGTGACTCATAAGCAATACCTAGACGTGGAGCAAAATATATAGACACATAAGAATACGTGGAACCTTGATCAAATAAAGCTGAAGTAGTCCGCTGACAAATAAGAATAGTACTTATGATAACATTATCTGATGCCTCAGCCTTAGCCCTAGCTGGAGCATAAAAGCAGCCTTGTCGTCCTCCCCCATGAACATTCGCCCTACCACCTGACCTGTCTCCTCGAGAACCTTCTCGAACACCCTATTGACCATCGCTGTGGCCGTGACCTTGATCTATATCTCCTGGTGGAGGTGGTGCTACTACCAACGGTCTAGCCCGGCTGGGACACTCTCTAGACCAGTGCTCCAGTGAGCGGCAATCGAAGCATCCTAAAGCAGAGCGACCCATGATAACTTATCCGAGGTAGGAAGAAAGTAGACCTGATCCCCTCGAGCTTTGCCCTACGGTGAAACCCCCCAAACGGGGCTGACTACCCTCAACTGTTGGTAGGGCAGCCTAAACTGGCCGAGTGGACTGACCTTGCTGGAACCACTGGCGGGTCCTGTTATAACTATCATAGACACTAGGATGGTATCCACTGTAGCTACCCTGATGTCTGGGTCTCTTATCATTGCCCCCTTGGGCTTGACGATGAATAATCTCAATCGTGCGAGCATGATCCACCACATCAAGAAAAGAGTAGCCTGCAGAAACCAAGTGCTCAGTCCCCAACCTCAGGTAAGGTCTCAATCTGCACATAAAACATCATACCCGCTCCTCCTCAGTGGGTAAAATCATAGTGGCATATCGGGAAAGCTGATGAAATCTGGCCTCGTACTCCACAATCGTCATGTGGCCCTACTCCAACCGAGTAAACTGATCCTAAAGTTAGTCCCTAATACTCCTAGGGATGTATCGAATCAGGTAAGCCTCTGAGAATTGGGACAATGTTAATGGTGGTGAACCAGTTGGCCTAGACTGTAAATAAGAGTGCCACCACTGTTTGGCTGCCCCTCTGAACTGGTGAGTAGTGAAGTGGGCGCCTCTGGACTCCATAAGACCCAAGGAATGGAACTTTTCTTGACAGGTAGTCAAGAACTCTATGGCATCCTCGCTAATGGCTCCCAAAAATATCGGGGGTGACAACCTCTGAAATACCCTTAACATCTTCTGATCCTATAATGACATCACACCCTCTGGAACTGTTGGCGGGGGTGCAACAACTGGTGGAGGCAGCTGAACCTCAGGTGTTGGCTGGACGGGTAGATCCCGTGGTGCTGGTACGCCCGCTCCTGAGGTTGAGGCATGTGGTACAACCCTAATAGATGTGAGGAGCTGCATAATCGTTGCCTGTAGTGCTGGGGTCATAACTGGTATAGCTGGGGGCTGTGTTGCTAGTGGTGGTCCTTCTAGTTGAGTAGGAATAAGAGCATCCTAATGCTCCTCTACCAGCTCCGGCTCTATTTCCAGGTCGGGAGCTGGTGCTGCTCCCCTACTTGTCCCACGAGGATGGCCTCTAGGACAGCCAGGCCTTGGTGCGTTATCACGACCGGTGGTATCATGCAGACGAACCATCCTTGCGAAAGAGTGGAATAAATGATATTTTAGGAAATTAATAAGACATAACACTGCACGAAATGATACAACATAGAGAATGTTCCTAATGACATCTTGTAGCCTCTAGAATATAAGTTTCGGACATGTCCGTACCCATTCGCGAGACTCTACTAGACGTTGACTCTGTACAAGTGAGACCAATGAACCTGGAGATATCATACCAACTTGTCATAACCCAATTCCTCAGTTCATGATGACACTTACTATAACTCACTAGTAGATAAGCCAACCCATCAACCCAAAACTTCGAGTAATGGGTTTGAGTGTAGAAACTAAACAAGAGTGGCGAATTATAAAGATAAGCAGAAAGAATAAGCGGAAGTAGACTAAAATATGATATAAACAACTAATGATCCCTCTCAAAACCTGGAAGTCACAAGTATAGAGCTGCTACAATATAAAAGATGAGTACAAGTCTCAAAAATGGACCGGGAGTATATACAATAACTCACTAGTCTCAAAAGGTAAAAGATGGGCCATTCATATAGAAGGAGACAGAAATGAGCCAAAAACGTCAAGTACTCACCCTAGTCTCCGAAGTTGACTGCAACAGGATCGATCTATCCACAGAGGTAGCTGGTGTTCGGTCTTACATCACGAAAGTAGATGCAGAGTGTAGTATGAGTACAAAGACAACGATACCCAATAGTCATCTTTGGCCAACTGAGCAGGAAAGGTAGAAACAATATGAAAAAGAGGAATAAACCTAAATAGGAATCAACATAAGCATCAAAAGGGAAAAGAGTACTATCTATGAGAACTACAACTAACTATACCCAACTGGGCCCCCATAAGCCCAGCCGGGACACTCATGCGCAAATTAAATAAATAAAAAAACTGAACGAACCCCCATAAGTCACCGAGTACAAAGAATAGCTATAACTACCAAGGATGGAACCCAAACTTTACAATGTTAGCAACCGAAGAACTGTATCATTTCCAAAGCCCAAAATCTCTAAGAGAAAACGAACAAGGGGTGCCTTAGAGGTCAAGGCCAGGACTTGGATCCAGATGCTCGCTCGAATGTTCAAAGTGGCAAGGCCGGGATTAAGTACCCAGATGCTTTCCATAATACATCGGTACAGTCGAGGTCGGGACTAGGTACCCGGATGCTCACTTTAAAACATCAATATGATTGAGGCCAGGACTAGGTACTCGGATGCTCGTCATACTAGCAAGCCGGCAGATGCTGGGGATGGGTACCCAGATGCTCTCCGATAATTTAGAACAGAGGCCAAAATTGGGTACCCGAATGCTCATAGATAATTTACCCCATGATGCCAAATATTCTTCTTTCCAACTAGAATACAATAGTACCAAAAATCTTTTCCCTAATAAGTCAACTGATAGACTGCCAAAATATAAACTAGAGCCAAAGTCAACGATCACAAAATCTATTATTGCCGACGCATCATAAAAGTCACGATTATATCGAGTTATGGATGAGGGTATTTTTAAGAACGATGCCTAGCTAAGGCCAAACTATCAGGCACTAGCCCGCTACACCATTCTACAAGAATTTAAGTCCACCAGAGCGATGCCGGGGCATCTAAAGTAAGTTTACATCCTATACTAAGGCAAAAATACTCCACAATATCAACAACATGCTCATTCAAACCTCTTTATAATACTAACAAATAACGACAAGATACACATGCTTCTAAATACTAAAAAAATCCAATAACAAGCCTAAAACATGAATTCGAACACCTGAGATATAAAAGAAGAAATGGAAGGATAAATTAGATATCTATGGAAAAAATTTCACACATTTCAGCTCAATCTAAAGAAAAGTAAACCGTAGACTACCTGTAGGCTAACACGCGAGCTTCAAATCACTGTGCTGGGGCTTTTCCTTTACGAACGGCTTTAGAATGCTGCCACATTATCAAAAACAGAACCACGATGTCGATATGGTCGTTTAGACACTAATTTCATAATTTTTAGAGTCTAAAATGGGAATTGTAGGACCTGCATATAAAATTCTGGATTTGACCCCCAAAATAGGTTCCAAACGTCACTCCAAGCTCATAATTTAGATTTATAATACAATTTGGGGTGGAAAAATAATGCAAGACGATCAAACAATCAATTCCCATATTTTTAAACTAAGAAAACAAATAAGGCAGCCTCTTTACGCGTCGATTTCTCAAAAACAAAATCTCCCAATAAAAACAAATTATACCATGATGTTCCTTGCGAAAAACCCCATAATCTCAAATGATGTTTTCCCTCGCATTTCTGAGCTCACCACGAGATTCTTCACGCAATTTTCTTGAATTTAGACACTTGAATCCCAAAATTGGGTTTATATAGGCCAAGAAATAATTTCTCAAAGTTCATCAAAAAATTATTCCAAAAATGGACACTGCTGCAAATAAAATCAAGATTTTTACCTGAATCGAATGCTCTAAATCAGTTTTCAAGCTTTCCAATGCGTTCTTCACAACAAATCTCACAACTTTGCCTTTTGAATCATCTATTTTGGATCTCAATAGCCCAAGATGAAGGGTTTTAAAGTTGAGACAAAAACCCCAAAAAAAGGGTTGATGTTGCTGCTATGCTGCAACAGATTTTGGTCTTTTCCAAAATCTTCGATAAAAATAAAATATATATGCTACCCCACTAAATTCGATGATCTACTTAATGGCGCATTCAGAATTTCCATACGAGATCATTTTAATAAAAAATAGATCCCACATCCAATTATCATTTTAAGCCATATTCCACAATGGGCCTCGACATTAGACCGGAAGCCTTGAAAAGCAAATGAAGGGTCATTCTAGACCAAAATCATCATTCTGGAACTAACCGCGCTATCAGAATTTTCATCTGAGCTCGTTTTTCAAGAATGTTGACCAACATCAATAATAGACTAACTTTCAAAGTCAAAAGTGTCAAATGACCCTAAACTCGTATCGATTGCCTCGATAGTCATGGAAACAGTGCTACTAACCTAATTTGTCCATTTCAGAGCTGATGGAACCATCAGAATTCAAATTTGAGGTCTCCTTGACCAGAAACTCAAAAAGTTGCAAGTAAATCAACTTAGGCTTTCAAAATATCAAAATGGGCTCGGGACCTCTAAAAATCCAACCAACATTTCTTCTAAACCACAAACCATCTTTCGAGCATCAAAACTCTAAAAGTTAACCAAAGTCAAACCTTGGCTTAAAATTCCTCAAATTTTTAACTCAAGACCTCAAATCTTCGTTACAAATCTAAAACTGATTCCGTAAAGTCTCGTAAGTCAATTTTGACATTTCGGAGTTGTTGGAATCGACAAAATTCTATTCCGAGACCTGTAGTAGCTCTGATTGACCCCAAATACCATTTTTTAATATTTAAAGCTTATGAAAACTCAAAATTTCCAAAGACTTAACTTTTAATAGGATTTTCTAAAAATCAATACATGATACCAATCAGAAATGACTCGGGGCAACTAAAGGGAGGGGTAAAATGGTCATTTTACAAAAATTCCAAAAATAACCTTGAGGGTCATTACAATATATGAGACACTTTTATAACGATAGGAATATATGTGAGCTATTTTTCTAACAATAGGGATATATATGAGTTACTTTTGTAACGAGGAGTATATATAAATGACAAAATTGAGGGATATATCTGGCCCTCATCCATTTATTTTTTGAGTTTTGTATATGAATTATTAGGTTTATGAGTTTTCTACCTGAATTATCAATAATAAAATATTTATCAAAATTTTGGTAGAAAAATAAATAACTGATAGTTCAAGTGTATTTTGATAAATATTTGGCGATGGCATAAGTAAAAACACTCATAAACCTGCTAATTTTGGTATAAAATTCTAAAAATCAAGATACTCTATAAGTGTTTTTAACTCTTTAACTCTATTAAATATGCTTGTAATATGATTTAGGACTCATTTGTTTGCACTTAATAAATTTCTTAATCTTAATCATTCAGATCTTAGTCATTAAGTCTGCTTGTTTTCAAAATCTGAATCTTAATCATTCAGATATTAATCATTAAGTGTGTTTGTTTTTTCTATTTTACAATCTCTTAATGAGTCTGGATGAATAATATTTATAACAGAGTCTTAATATCATTAAGATGTCTATTTAAAAATTTCTATAAATATGACAGTTCATCATCACTCCATCTACTTTCACCCACCACACACAACCACTATCAATCACCACCACCTACTATCCACAACCATCATCCTCAACCCAACCACAATTATCACCAATCACCACCACCTATCATCCAAAACAACCATCCTCAACCCAACCACAACTACCATCAATCATAAAAATCAATCATCATCACCATTAGCCACCAATAACAATCATCACCACCAATCATTATTACATTCACTAATCACTATCGATAATTATCACCATTATTAATTATTATATATCGCTAATTTCCATTATCATTCACCACTGTTATTAATTATCAATATCGCTCCACTATTAATTATCAATTGCTATCAATAATAATCACGTTAATCGGTAGTACCAACCACTATGCCATAATATTACCCATAACCACCCTTATCAGCGAACATCATCCCAAATTGGCACATACTCACCATTATTAGTCATTACCACTACTAATTGACATATAAAAATTTTAAAATACTTTATTGATATAATATTAGATCAATTCAATATTTTTTTGAATTTTATATTTTTTTTAAATAAAGACAATTTTTATTCATTTAGATGTTTAGAAAACAAACAGTCTTAACTATTTTAAATTCAGATCTTAACTTAACATCTTTATATTCAAATGTGTATTCACATTCAGACCTCTAAATCTTAATACACATCTTAATATTCAGATGTGCATTCAGATTCAGACGTCTTATTCTTAATGAAAACAAATGAGGCGTTAGTTTATAGAAAACAAAATGTGTTTTCCAATCAAACATTTAAATACTTTATAAAAATATACCACAAATATTAACTTGAATTGATATCTATTTTACTAGAGAGTTAAATACTTAATTTAAACCAAAAAGATGATGAATATTAGTAATTAAATATATAATTACTAAAAGTGTGTATTTATTTTATTAAATTTATGAAATAATATAAATACTTTTATTGAGTATCTTTATTCACAAATTTGATTGTAAGAGATTAAAAAAATTAGAAGTATGTATTTTTCAGAACTTTTAAATAGGAATGAACGGTAAATAGCATATATTATTAGTAATAACTTCTTGCACTTGAAACTTGTAACATTTATTTATATATTTTAAAAATTTCACTAATATTTTATCACATAGGAACTTCTCAATTTTATTTTAGTTTGCTTATTTATTAATGTTCTGTTTAAAATTATCTTAAAATTTACTTAGTTATAATTGTTCATTTGTATATGATTTTCGTAATTTTTTCACATAAGAGGTTTAAACAATTTTCACGAAATAAGGAATTAATAACATTGCAATTATATTTTGTATAGGATTTCACATAAATAATTTATTTTTTTGTTTATGAAATATAAAAAATACTTAAGTCATATTATAAGAATATTTAATGTAGTTACTTTTAAGAAGAAATAACTGAGTCTTCATGTATTCTAATTTAAATTGTGATATTTTGACCATTAGTCTATTTTTCAGAATGGACTAATTTTCTTCACTTCCATTCTATTGAGAAATTTGATTTTGTAATCCTTTCAAACAACTACATAAGCTATTTTTACAAGAAATCGATAGAAAATACCATAAGAGAATGTACTCTGGGAAGACATGCCTTTGTTGTTTTGTTGCTGCTGCAGTCTCAATATAATTGTGGCTATCCTCTCTATGAGAGCTTTGTATAATTATTTTGTTATACAAATTATAAAGGAACAAAAAAGAAATCATTTCCGCTGTTTATCCTTTTTCATAACTGTCGTCCCTTAAAAGTTTTAAAAAATAAGAAAGAGAAAAACAATGACATGGCATCTGTATATTTTGAGGTGGATATAAATGTCCCTTGCCTAAAGGACAAAATATGGAAGCGCTCCTTTCTACTGATTTGTTCTTTTGTATAGCACTTTGATGAAATGACTTTTTTGCTTTCATGTTAGAGCCTGGTTGAAATGATTTATTTTAGGTAATTTTAGAAAAAAGCTTTTGAGTAATTTTATAGTATTTAGATTAAACAATAAAAGTGATTATAAATATTTGTTTTTTAAGTTAAAAATAATAAAAATAAGTCAAAAGTCATAAGTCAAAAGCCCATTTAAACAAGCTCTTAGAGTTTGTTTAGATTAATTTATTTTAGGTGTAAGTTAAAATAACTTTTAAGCAATTTTGAAGAGCTTGGGTAAAATTTAAAAAATGCTTATAAACACTTATTTTTAAGCCAAAATAACTTTTAAACAGTTTTGAAGTGTTTGGGTAAAATTTAAAAAATGCTTACAAGCACTTGTTTTTAAGCTAAAATAACAAAAATAAGCTAAAAATCAGAAGTTAGAATTTTCAACTTATAATTTTTGACTTATAAGAGCCCGTTTGGATTGACTTATAAGTTGTTGATAAGTTGTTTTCAACCTTTTTAGTGTTTGACTGGCCAACTTAAAGTCATTTTGTGCTTAAAATAAGCCCCAAAAAATAATTGTGTCTGTTTGATTTAGCTTATCTAAAGCAGCTTATAAGCTGAAAACAGTTTATCAGCCAAAGAAATGAAGTTGAGCTACCCCAACTTATATTTTTTTGGGTTATAAACTATTTTAAATAAATTAAGTCAAACAAACACTATGTCATAAACCAAATGTCAATCCAAACAGCCTCTAGTCAAATATCATAGAAATTATCATGCTTTGTGTGCTTATATATGTAGAGTTATTGTCTGTATTACTTTGAGGGATTATAAGCAATGTTCTATCAGGATACAACAAAGCCTAAAACTTATATGCAATCAAATTACGCTACAATAGGGAATTCATCGTATTTATAGAGTCTATTAAGGAGAACTTTCATAAGAGTCATTCATTTTCTAAACAGACGCAACCTTTCTGTTTAATTAAAATTTAAATATTAATTCAAATTTGATCTTTCAGAATAGTCGCTCCTTTTCTAAACAGATGCAACATTTCTGTTTAATTAAATTTTAAATATTAATTCAAATTTAAAATAAACAAATTAGTTAAAATAAAATCTTTAATTTAATTATATATCCGACCCGGCCCAAGTCCAAGTCTATATATATATAAGGCCAAGCCCACTTAGTCTAAATAATTGAGTAAGTGTATAAATCAGCCTGACTATGCTACTCGCCTAATTTGGTCATTCCATAACTGATGAAACCATTAGAATTTCATTTTAAGATCGTCTTCGTGGAGTTTTGACCGAAGTCAACCATTCAAACTCTAAGAGCTCCAAAATAGAGAATCAGACATAAAACCCAAACGAATGACTAGGTGATTGAACTGTTAGTACCAACAATCATAAATGACTCGGAGTCGCTGTAGGAAAGCTCTAAACGTTGAAAAGATAGGAAAAGACGAAAATGATCTTGAGGGTCATTACAACATCCACTACTAAAAGGATAGAAAAGAACCCAAGGGCACGAAAAGATGAGAACGCTAGGCCTGCACGCTCTGCCAGACCTATAGACACCTTCTCGGTTCGGGCAACGCCAACCTAGAACTCAAGCCAAGGAAAAACTCTCAAATTCACTTCTCTTCTCCATAGTTCAACCCAACTTCTAGTTCCCTCTTGATACTGACTTCCATCCGACAAGGAAAAACTCAACTGACTACAACAGACTAGCCCGAGATAAACTAAAACCACTCAAATACCTCTGAATTAAACGTCCAACAAACAAGAGAAGATGCTAAATAACTCCCAAGTCGAATTCCTTACTTTATACTCCAAACTCAAGACATATCTAGTCATCATGGGTATCCTACCCATCCCAAACCACAGTAACAATTCCCAGCACCACCTGAACACTGTCCAAATAACCACACGAACAACAACCACGAAGGAAAAGCAAGCACCACATGAACATCAAAGAGCGGTAAGACTAAAATAAGTAACTCAGCCTAGGGCAAAGCCCAAAGTTCTAACCCAATAACCAATAAATTGAGTCTGACATCTATCACTCAAAATCGAAAATGCCAATACAAGGGACAACTAAATCCACTAGTCAAAAGAAAAGTCGCACTGAGACCAACTCTAATGTCGCTTTGCTGCCAACAAGACTTCAAGAAAAACCGAACCAATATGAGAATCTAGCCCAAAAGTAATCAAAACTAATGCCATGAGTCCATGTATCATTCCACGAGTGCAAATCTGAGTAAACCATCATAATCCAACAAAACATGAGTCAGTATGTAGGGAACAAACATATAAACCATTTTTTAAAAGTGACCCAAAATAAAATGGAACCACTGCAATGAACACCACAAGCTTACCATAATGACATACAAACCTCGCATCTTAAAGAAAGCAAGGAGTTGTTGATTCCATGAATTACTTTGACTCCATCCTGATGGTAAGTCCCTTGAGAAGATTCCCCATCTCTAACGAAGGATGTCCTTTAGAAGTTGCTAATGAACGCACCACACATGACCCAAACCAAAAGTCTGACCCACCTAGCCTGCTATCACAATCAATTTAGAACATTCTCATAACTAAATTCCCTAGTAATGGTAGCTAAATATCCGAAGGTCCATAATTAGGGAAAAAAATGCCAGAGCTAACCTAATGTACCAAATTTTAACAATATGGGCACCCTCACTCCATAATTAACCTTTTTAGCTGACCGCTGGTTGATCATAACTATATTACTCTATCTCTTCCACGAATCCCAATAGAACCCCTTTTACATGACACTTCAAGCTAAAGTATCACCATACTTAGAATAAACAAAGGCAATTCCATTACTAGCCTTCCCAACTCAAACATAGACATCTAACACCATATCACACAACTAGTTGAACCATCAAACTTACCACGAAGAGACAACCTAGCCAATCCGAAGGGAAAATCTTAACTTTGCCACCTTATGAACTATGAGTAGGAGATCAAACAAAGAAACAAATCGATGAACGATATTTACAATAGACTACAAGGTCCATAACTATTGACACACCCTTCTCTCGGTAGCAAACTCACACCAGCTTAGCACACTAGATGGGCAAACTAGGAAGGGGGAGGACTAAACCAAGAAAACTCTCGAATAGCTAAACAAGAACCCACCAGAGCAATCAACTAAGCTCAACATCCATAAGGTATAACTCTACCGCTAATTCCATATAACAGTAAAACCAATATGATCCACTACTAAAAGAAATCACCTAGGGGAGATAAGCACATACACATAATTTCAAGTAAACTTTTTATAGCAAAGAATAGGCAAGTAATCAAGCTAAGTAAGCAGGCCCACATAAGTTCAAGTAAAGTAATTACCAAAATCAATCTAATAAATCAAGTACTCACTGATGGTTATGAAGACCCCAACACCCAAGCACTACAAACAAGGAAGGTCCTAGAAACAAAATTTACACAATTTCAATTGATACCTGGATCCCCGTCCTCTGTCTGACCTGCAGAAGCATGGCATGGAATGGTCCTGGCCTCAAACTGAACACTTGTACCACTAACTACAACAATCGGGGTACCACCTCGAACTGACTATCCTTGGGCCCTACGAACCCGATCCTGTCGAGCATGTCGCCTGCGATGTGTGACTGTAGGACAATCCCTAGCCAAATCCCCTAACTCACTACATGTATAACACCTCCTACTAATTACTACCCACTGAGATGGTCTGGCTAGCATAGAATGAACCCAAAACCTAGATGCTCAGAAGGCACACCTTGAGAAGTCTATTATGAATTTTGTCCACTGTGGGTGCCATAATCTGTCACAGGACCGCGTGGAACCTGAGGTGCTCCCGCTATGGGTATGGTAGGTAAAGGGTGAGGTTAACCCTCCCAAGCATAATGCCTACTACCTCAAAGGGATGTGCTACCTCTGTTGCGCTGAAGGTGGAATCTCCTATCTCCAATTTTATAAGTCTTTATACATACATGCTCTATA
Source organism: Solanum dulcamara (assembly GCF_947179165.1). Classification (NCBI taxonomy): domain Eukaryota; kingdom Viridiplantae; phylum Streptophyta; class Magnoliopsida; order Solanales; family Solanaceae; genus Solanum; species Solanum dulcamara. The sequence continues at coordinate 21,731,187 of NC_077242.1, forward strand.
AGCCTCACATAACTGAACACCTGGAGAAAAGTAGACCCATCTACTGTCAAGTGTTGTGATGCTAGACGGAGCGGCAAAATAAATCCTTCAATAAATAATTGAGTCATATCTCACTCCATAGGAAATAGTATAAAAGCATACTCTGTCTACTCTGGAAACTCCTTCACATACTTAGAGACCGATGAAAGACCCTGCTGAGGACCTTCAAGCCCAACCCTAGGCTGCGATCCACTCTGTACACCCAAAACTACTCATATTTGTGGTGTATGCTCAACGAGATGCAAAATCTCCAACACTGGATCCAAAGGTGCTGAGGTGGTCATAGATACTGTCGAAGCCTAGGTAGTATGTGCTGATGCTCTAGCCATGCCCATCGAAAAGCTCATATTATTCATCTAAGGAGTCATGAATTCCAAGAAAATATTTAGAGATTGATCAAAGAAATTTCACACAACAAGGAATCAAGAATGGAGCTTCCCAAAAATGCCTTATAGCCTCCCAAAAATTGGATACGAATATTTCCGCACCAATCCGCAAGACTCTACTAGGCACTTGCTCTGATATTGACTATATAGAAAACCTAATCTCTGATACCACTCTGTTATTACCCAATTTATCAAGTTATGATGGCACATACTACTAACCCACCAGTAGATAAGTCTAACCTCACAATCCAAAACCATAGAAAATAGACCATCACAAGCAGAAGAAAAGAAGTGAATAACGATGATAATAATAAGAAAAAGAAGAAAAAGAGAATGAGAACAATACAACAAGATAACCTCTAAGACCTGGTATTAGTCGGTAGTCTAGCTACTAAACTAAAGTAAAGAAAGTACAAGGTTTATATAGATACAATAATAGTGCAACTACCTTTGAATACAAAGTAAAGACTAGTCCAAGACAAAGTATAGTTAGATAGGCAACTCTAAACGCCAAGAGCTCACCCAAGTTTCCAAAATTCAAGATATGCTCCGCACGATATATGAATCAGCAAAGAAAATCCATATTATGATCTTCATGGTGTAGAAGTGTAGTATAAGTACCAACAAGTGGCACTTAGTAGACATCGATCGGCTGAGCTCCAAAGATAATGTAAGTATAAAGAACATGTAAAATCACAAGTAACTAACAAGAATAATATGGAATCCTGTAGTAAGAAACATCTGATATAAGGAACGGAGAAGATAGGGAACAAGTAAGGAAACAAAGGACGTACGTGGTCGCGCCAGCAAAAGTAAACACAAATATCACATAAAGGCCCAAAAGGATTATATCAACTAAATCCCTACACAAAAAAGGTTAGATAAATAAGAACAAGGACAGTAACTACCTTCAAATAAGAGACCACCCTTTATACCGCCATAAGTTCGCAAATAGTCAGACAATACCTCTCAAGCCCCTATGTGCCAAGAAAGTTCACTCACAAACAAGTACTCGCATAACATCCCATACTACCGACAGGTACAACATTTATGTTGGTGATAGCCAATGCATATATGAAGGAGAGTTATGCAATATAACTAGTAGTACCATTAGTGACAAGTTCCTCATATTAAGATATATACACCTACTTCTAGTCTCGACAAGGATGTAGGACCCATGCGCCTCTCTAGGATCACCATGGAAGTTTTGAGAATGCCCCTATATATCTGTCTGGTCCTAATCTAGGTCTTATATTAATATAGATATCAATCTGTATATCCGATCAACCAGAATCTTCTCCATTATGGTGATCGGAGATAAATAGTCAAATCAATATAGAAAGGGTCGAGAACTCTCTTCAATTGAACCAATATAAGAAAAATGAGCACATCCTCAATGCCTGAAGTCCACTATAAATAGTAGTAATAAAGATAGTACAACCCCCTAATCAGAAAATTAGTATAAAATAGTTTGGGTTACAACCTAGCTTTCTCAAATCAGTGTCAAAAACCAATGCATGCACCAGGGTAGGCTACATCCCTGAGAAAACAAGTGTTTAATGCAATGCATGTTATCACTGGCACCCAAACAACATGCACAGTCACATACAATAATGACACCGCAAACACCTTACCCTTTAGGGTATAGAAATAGGACAAACACATATAATCGACCTTTAAACAACTCTTCTAACTCAACAACAAGTCCTAAAAGGGAGCTCAACTCTAACTGGGTAACAAGGAGGAGTATTTGAGAAAAAAGGTGCTCATCTAGTCAATCAATAGCTCTAGATCCAACCAAAGTACAACCTCGAGAGTACAAACATAACCAGCCCCACCAAATGGCAACAAGAAAGCATGGAGGATTCTAACTCTAAATCTAGAAATGGAGCTTAAAAGTAGATCACAAACTAAACTGGGTGAAAACCACTACACCAGGGCTCCAAAATAAGTGTTACAATAATGAAGGGCACTAAGTCTCAGAAATTCCCGCCAAAAAAGGTTGCATCAACTAAGGATCAACCCAAACTCAATTCTAAGGCACAATTCTGCCAACCACCATAAACATCGAACAAGCCACCTAAAATAGGCTAATCAAGGCCAAACTAATCCATAATCAATACTTATACCAACTAAACTAAAAGTCTCATAAAGGCAACTTAGCCTAGTCTCATACCGGATAAATAAGCAAAAAACTAGGAATCGTGCCTAACCCATCACATAAAATCTAAATCACAAGTAATTTACATTAAACAATACATCATGAAGCTCAATCAAAGAAATGAAGACCGTAGCCTACCTGAAGCGGAACACGTGCGCTCTACGACCACTTTTCGATAGCTTTTCGCTTCAAAATCAACTCAAATTGCCTCCACACTATTAAAATATTAATCTCCTCGTCAATACAAATGTTTTGACACCAAAAATATATTTTTTGGAGATAGACCCAAAATTGGATCAAAAATAGAATTGTGAGACCCACGATGGGAATCCCAAAATCAACTCTGTGAAAAGGTTCTAAATGCATTATTCAGCTTGTACCCTAAAATGGGGCACAAATTGATGCTCAAATGAAAGAAATCAGCCAAATAATAAATTTACCATTAAAGCTTTAAAGCTAAGCTAGGGAAGCCCCTTTGGGCACAAAAATACCTCACTACAAAACATTTCGAAGCTCCCTAAACACTCCCACGCGTAGCTTATATCATCACGAATACTCAGTACTTGAAATTGCTTCAATCAGAGCTCCCAAACTCAAAAAATTATATTTTGAAGTTTTGACATAAAATAGAAATTCGGGTCCTAAAAAGACCCTCAAGGTTCACTTAAGAGAACCCCCAAAAAAGAGGCAACCTTGCAAAAGCGAGCCCTGCCTGCTTAAGCGAGCATTGCTAAAGCGACGCTCAGGCTGCTTAAGCGGCAGATAATTCACTGGTATGCCTTGTTTAAGCGATTCCGTGGATGCTTAAGCCAAGGTTTTTTTTAGTGATTCTAGGGTCGCTAAAGCAATAGCACCAGTAGATGCTGCAACCAAGATTTTGGCAAAGCCTAAAATTCTCTGTCGGGGTGCTTGGGATTCATTTGAAACTCCGTGCTCTTAAACAAACTATGTTTCCCTATCAAATTCGATATTTTGGACTCAATGTCGCACTTAGAATTTCCATTTGAGGTAATCTTGACAAAAAATAGGTCCCACACTCAAGCATCGATTGAGCCAAAATCCACAAGGAGGCTTGTAATGAGACAAGAAGCCTCGAAAATCGAATGAAAGGTCATTTTAGACCAAACTCGACATTTCAAAGCTAACTGCACTGGAAAAATTTCTATCCAAGTGTGTGTACCAAGAATGTTGACCAAAGTCAACCTTAGATCAAATTTTAAAATCTAAAGCACCAAATGACCCCAAACTCACACTGATTGCCTCGATACTCATGCCGATCATGCTACTAACCTAGTTTGTCCATTCTAGAGCTGATGGAACCGTCAGAATTTTATTATGAGATCGTCTTTTTGAGTTTTGACCGAAGTCAACCATTCAAACCCTAAGAGCTCAATAATAGGGAATCGAGCATAAAATCCAAATGAACGACCATGCGACCAAACTGTCAGTGTCAGCAAGTCATAATTGACTTGGAGTCACTACAGAAAAGCTCTAAGCGCTGAAAAGATGAAAATTACCCGGAGGGTCATTACAATATTATAAATATTATAATATTTTTATATGTTGCATGCCTCGTGGATCATTTGTTTGAATATTATATATTTTCCAAAGTTATATAAATAGTGGGTCAAAGTTTAACCACTAAAATGATGTATGATTTACTGTTATAAGACAAAAATGTAGTTGTTTTAAAACTACCATTTATGTCTGAATATGTTGTCTATTGCATAAGGTCTAGTAGCTACAAGCATTCCTTCAGAATTATCTACTTAAAGGTTATTCATAGACCATTCTTATAAAATTTATTTTATCTAGATGAATTTCTTATACTCTATGTGTTTCACCAAAGACATGTTTTATATTATGTTCTTTCAAAAATATGTTAGCACATATGCTATATGATTCAAGGATTATTTGTCCCGCAAAATGTTTGATTTTATGTCATATGCCTATGTATCAAAAATTAATTTCTCACGTGCTAAAAGTATCACAATTTAATTATCCTTATGTTATACATACGATAGGTCACCTTATAGTATAAGATTACATAACAAATATCACTATCTGTAGATTATACATTTAGAATATTACTGAACTATATATTACACGTTTTATAGTTTCTTTGTTTAAATATCATTTGTTTTATAAATATTATATTTATTCATGCATTTGCTACATGTTTAAGTTGTAGAAATATAATAGGTTTATAAGTTTATTTGTTTAAATGTTATCGAACGCATACTTATATGATAAACTTAAGTTATCGTATGTTATAAGATTTCAAAGTCTAGAAGCTTATATTTGAATCAATTTTACATTTCTCTTAATCACAAGGTTGCACAACAAATTTTAGATAATAGTTTATTTTTAAGAATTCCCCTGTGCACTTGCTGTTGCATAGTCCGCAACTTATTTACATATATATAACATATTTGTCTGACTAAATTGTTTATACGCCATATGCCTACAAGGCGCACGAGTTAAAGTCTTCTTTTATAACTCACTAATTCATGTGATTGCATGTCTTTCATGTTCATTTGTTTATATACCATGAATTCTATGTGATGTGCTTGCTCATAGATTACATGAATAAGTAGAGGTAAGTTTTCTTATTGAGGTGCCTCGTGTTATGCTCTAATTGACGAGATTTAGCTGAGCATCTTCTTGTTAATAAGTTTAATATCGCCTTGACAGGCACATTGGTGGGATTTGGCTAAGTCTTAGAGTAAGGGTGATTTGGTAGGTAAAGGGAACTCTTCCTAAACGTCAAAAGAATTCTTACACTTAGCTCCGTAAGTGTTATTTTCATTTGCGGTCAAATATTTTTAAGGGAAGAAGGATGTAACCTCAGGTGTTTTACGGTTGTTCATTGTTCCGTGTTGAAGGCTTAAGAGCCTAAATTTGAATATATATTTTTTGTAACATTGCTAGAGTTCAAAAATATTGATTTTAAATTAAAATTTGATGAAAATATATTCTTAGTTTCTTCCTAAAATGTTTTAAATATTTATGAAAATTGTTTTGTTACGATATAATTATGTATGTATTTATTTTATAAGAGTTTTATAAGTTATTAATATTTTAACGTAAATAGTAAGTTTTGTTATGTCAAAAATTTATTATTATTATATGAGGTAGACTTTATTCAAAATAAAATTTTATTAATTGTGGTATATTAAAAAAATTTATATATATTTTATCACGAGTCTACACAAAACCCAAGTGCTTACATGATGAGTAAAAAAAGGAAGAATGATATTAGTATCACTACTTCCACTTGGAAGTGGTGGATGTGCACAACAAAGTACCAACTAAGCTCCCCAACAATTTGACAACAAAATCCTCTATGTATAGGTGAAACATTCATTCAGTTCTTAGGATATAAAGTAAGCAATACAGTTCTTTCATTGACAACAATTTTACTCATGAAATAAAAATCCTTTTCAACCATTTTATTTCCCAAAATAAATAGCAGATGTTTCAACGTATGTACATATATGTATGGTAATCAACAATATTTGTTTGTCACTTTGAGAAATGATATTCCAACAGTGTTTTATTTCTCCATGACTTCAAAACAAAGAGGATTTTTCATTTTAATTACATAAAGCAAAAGATGTAGGTGTTGCATGTGTGCTTAACACGTAAAAGAGGTCTTGGGGGAAGAACTAATTTTTGAAGCTTTACACTATTGTTGAAATAAAATTAATTATCTACATCAAGTTATTCAAGTCCGTATTCAAGGTTTGTTAAGGCAAAACTCTCTTTTTCATATCGTACGAATTCTAAAAATTATAAATCATCGAATAAGTCATTTTTACTATTCTATTGCTAGAAAGACCCTTTGTGAAGAGCATTGGGATGTCACTGATCTTAGTTCTTGACTTTATCATATCATTAGTGTGCTTGTAAAATTGTGAAGCATGTTTGACGGCTAAAGCTATTTTGTGTCGAATTTCTTATTCATTATGTCTATTAGCTAGTTGGTTTCCTAAGAGTGAGGATTGAATATTGGAAAATTGTTAAGTTATATCTAAGGGAGTTGTTAATCCATTCTTTCTTGTCAAAAGCTTTTATGAAAAATGTTATTTGAAAATGATATTCATACCAAATCTTGTACTCTATTCTTTTGGTTATATACTTGTCCCACTAACTTGTTTCTAAAAATGATCATACTATTACAATCTTGGAGTCATTCTTAAATCAAGTTAGACATGTCAGTCTCCTTTTGAGTTCCTAAATGATTGATGTTCTAAGTTGAAGCCGAGTCAAAAGCTTTGAGTCTATTATGAATTTTATAGCTCTAAATGGTCATACGGAAGTTAAATGAAGTCACGAGGAGATTCTTTAAGCACCTTAATCTCTTTACGAACATCCTTAAATTTAAGTTACCTTTCTAAAGTTGAGTTAAAGGTTCAAGTTTGTACTAAAAGTATATGAGGTTCCACGAGACATTTACATATTATACAAAAGTGATTACGAGATTATGAGAATAAGGATACCAAAGAGACAAGATTGGTTAAGCTCTTGTTGACCTACTATGTGTATTCAAAGTTCATTTCATACATGACATGTTATGCACGGACTCCAAATTATAATTGTAGGTATGTGGCCTATTTTTCCAAAAGACTATATAAATTGTACAGATGGCCATAGGTTGGCAATATGATGCCAGTTAACTACCGGAAGAGACCGCCATTACTAGCATTTAGTTGGGTATGTCATGCATTTACATTTATATATATGTATTCACGACATAGGATTACATGAGAATATCATGTATATTTGATTTTTATGAGGTTAGATGTCGGTCATAGAGGCGATCTGAGTTTCAGTTTCAGGTGGTATCTCTATTACCCTTTTTACTGTAGTTATTTATGATTCTACTTTGTCTTTCATACCTATAACACCCCATGTTATTCCAGCCTAGACTAAGTTTAAGGACCATGAGAAAGATTAACGAATTAGATTGAGCAATGGACCCCGAGGGAGGTCTACGATTCGTAGACTATTCTACGAGTCGTAGGAATGACTCGTAGACCTCCCCAACACTTAGTAAAATTTTAATTTGGAGAATCCTTTCTACGACTGCCTTTACGAGTCATAGAAATGACTCATAGAAGTACCTGGCACTTAACCAAAATTCTAAGGTTGAAAGTCATTCCTACGAGTTGTATTGACAAGTCGTCGAAGTTCCTACGAGTCTTAGAAACGACCAGTAGAGAAACTACATAGACTCATCATTTCAGGCCTTTGACAAACCTATAGGATGAGGGGAGTGTACGAACCATCGAGTCTTTGATGACTTATAGACCACCCTTTTTTTAGCAAAGTTTCCACGATTAAGGAAGACCACTCATAAGCAACAATTTTTAGGAATTTAATGAGGGTACAATGGTCTTTTACCACCCTTCTTAGACTAAAACTCTGATATTTTAGGACTAAATAAAGTCCCTTAGTAGTACCCTAAATGCATAATACTCTCATTAACACTTAGACAAATTGAGAGCGAGGATTGGAGAAGAGGAGAAAGGCTACGGTTCAAGCTCTTTGAGTAATGTCTTCGAATCTTCTATTATTCTTAATTTCAGGTATGTAAGGCTGAACTAAAATATGGATTTTGTTCCTTTATATTCCCATGATTGTGATAGACTGATTGTGAACGGATTGAGTCTTCATGATTTTATTTTTTGAGAAATTCTTGTCTTAAAATATACATGTTTTACTGATTATTGATGAAATATTGATTTCCTACGAATTAATTCCTTGAACACATGATGTGAACTACTTGTGTACTTAAATCCTAGTTGCATGTTGATTGATATTGAATTGTAAATATTTTAAGATTGAGTCTAGAGCCTTGAATTATGAATATATGATTGTGATTAGAATGTGGGCATGATAATAGTATTGATAGTGTTGATGAATTAATAGTCCTGAATGTTGTCATAGATGATTGTCTAAAACCTCTCTTAATAACATGATTGAGAATTATTGGGAAACTGATTGGTTGAAGAAATTGGTTTGATAGAACGGATGAGTTGAAAAGAGTCCAAAAGAGACTTATTGATTTGGTTTGATTTGGATTGATTGTCTTATAAGCATGGGTCATGGAAGAAGTATCGAGCATCAAATTGGGTAAGAGTAAGTAATAACTAAAATTCAATAACTACATCACCAAATGTAGGAGTGGATCGAACCGTTAAAGTTAGATATTTCCTAAATTATTGTCCTGACATGATAGGACCTTATTGGTTATGGATCCATGATTGTTGATTCGTTCTTACCCTGGCAAGGTATGGATGGGCTTGGCAACAACCTCGGCTTGTTGTACTATCATTGGCTTATAAGTAATAGTTGTCGGATGGAAAAAACTCCCATATAGGTCTTTATAGTACTCTAAGTTGGATTGAATTGAATCGGATTGGATTGAAATGGATTAGATTGGATTGTATATGATTGGTCCTTATCTAAATCTTATTCTTGTTTAGACTTAGGACATCTTTATTGAGTTGTTCATTCTTCTGATTTGCGATTTTGAGTTGATTTAATTCTACCTTGATGCATGTTTCATTCTGCTATTTTACATACTCGTACATTCCATGTGCGGATGTCCATTTGGGCCTGCATTATTTTATGATGCAGAGACAGGTACCAAAGATCATCAACAGGCGCATCATTGAGGATCTATTCACTTCCAGTTAGTTGGTGAGTCCTCCATATTTTTAGAGGATACCTCTGTTATCTTTTCAACTTTGAGTTAGATTTTCCTTATTTGATTTGTGATAGCCATGAACCTGTCATTGGCACCTTTTAGATTGTGTATAGAGGCTTCATAGACTACATTGTTGAAGATGTTGATTTGTTTTGTTGACTAGTTCTTTCATACTAGTTTGTTGATTGGGTTAGATAGATTGTTGGTTTTTGGCCTTGTTTTTATGAGTAGTTTCCTAATAAGTTGAGTCTTCCCCTAATAAAATGTGATTGAGTGTATATGTTATTAGACTAAGTAGTTCGCTTGAGGACCAGTAATGGTCTTTGAGTGTCGGCCACTCCAGGGCACCCTCCCGGGGTGTGACAATATAAGTACATTTTTATTCTTGCTGACGTTCTATTGTATGTCGGAGCTGTATTCGTGCTGCAGGTTCATACAAAATCGGCCTTTGCAATAGAGGTGTTCTCTTAGCGGAGGATTGGTAAGGTCCATTTTTCCTAGAGCTATTAGTTATCTCTAGGTTTTGCATAATTGCGCACAGTATATAGTTGTTGGTATTGTTGTGGACTTTTCCCAACCAGTTGGATTGTACTATTCATAGAGACTTATGAACATACCTTGTTGGGTCTTCTCAATTTCCATATATAGCCTTGTCGGCTTATTGTATATATGATTTCAGTTGCAGCCTTATCAGCTTGCTATTTCTTTAATAGTTAAGTTGGCCATGTCAGACTTTTCATTATGTCGTTGATATTGTTGTGACCTCGCCAATCTAGTTATTTTGTTTCAACTAGTTATTGTAGAAGCCTTTTCATCCCTCATGGTTTCAATTCTTTTATGTATCTGTTGGTTTGCTAGATCAAGTGACGCATTGGGTGCTTATTGCGCCTCCTCTAGTTTGGGACATGACGATATTAATAGACTTAGATACTGTAGTATGCATATCCATGAATTGGCAAAAAGGAACTTTATAGGAGACGCATAGCTGCCGAATCAGGCAAGGAAAGGGGAGATCAATGTTTTCATTAAGTGACCGATCCTGCATCTCTGTCGCTATCAATCGACCCACATTCAGATTATATCGAGACATGATGCAGGACATCAAGGATGCTTGATACATGAGAAGGGTATTAACATTAATAGTTGATCTCAATTGGGCACGAACTACGACCCACCAGAATTAAGCTACAAAGTGAGAGAAGCCTTTGTGATTAGTTGTCTCGGGTTAGTTATCCAAGCTGCCTTGACCCCCTTGATAGCAATAACTTGAGAAATCCATCTCATAATCTCAATCCTCAATGTGGGATCATCCATCCACTCATTGTCTTTCGCCAAGTGGTGCCGGTGCTCGTACATACCCGATGGATGTGGAGTATTCTTAGGACCATGTAGAAACCAATTAATAATCACCTCCGAGATGTCCACCCGAGTACCCCTCAATTGTACTATATTTAACAGAGGTAGCTTCAAGGCTAGGGACTTCTTCTTTTTCTGTGAGGTCTCATCAGTGATGGAATTAAGGATAGTGGCTGCATAGGCAGAATAGAACTCCTGGGTGAGCTGCTAACAATAATTCTCCTGTGGTCTACTCATCCACTCAAACTGATGGCTATCGAACGAAGCCTTTATCTCGGGCACGGAGGATAGGTTGTTTGTTATGACCCAAATCTCCGTAACTATGGCCTGTTTGCATAGGCTACTGGACCATTTGGTCAGACCATCATCAAATATTTTCTAAGCTCCTGGCATTGACCATTGCTTCCACAAAAAGTTTCTAACACCACTTTATTCGACCGGATCAGACGTTCGAGTGGCTGCTTATATCTCAATACTATCTCCACTCTCAGATTCTTCCTCGCCTCTTCCGAATCTATATACCTCATCTTCAAACTGCTCACCCTCACTATTTCACTCATTTCCCATTCCTGTCGGCTCATCTTCAGCCTAGGAGTGTGCGTCCTAGGCCTTAGTGGTAGCCATTGTTCTAGTATTGCGTGGTGAAACAGTCATTTCACATCATACTTTAGACCCACTAGATGTCTCTTCTCTCAGCTCGTGATCTGAGTTTGCTTTGCATTCTTGGGAAGGTGAGTCACGGAGTCGAGACTTGATTTTTGTGCGTTTAGGTCCTATGGTACCTGAAAAGATGACAAATGGTTAGACTTGAAACAATAAATTGAGATAAATTTTAAACGGGTACTAATACCTCCTTGCGATTATACAAGCATAGGAATAACTCTTAAGAAATAGCGTCGTTCAATCCATCATAGGGTGATCGCAAGTTAAAAAATTATTTTATTTTTTTGTTAAGTGTATACATGGGTGCTCACCATGGGCCGTTCAGAGTACCACGACCCGTGGAAGGTATCCTGAAGCATAACTAGTAAAGGGTGTAGAAGGCCAGTTGAAAAAAATATTCTATGTGCTAGACCACGATACACTTTATGGTCCATGAAGTGATTCACAACCCTTGAACCGTCCCGTGGTCCCTCACTTAAATTTTTTTCCTTTTTTCTCTACTCCAAAGACAACTGTCACTTACCACAGACCCTTAAGTGCAATACGGCTCGTGGAGGTATTATCGTCCCAGGCAAGATAGTACATGAATGGCGTATGTTCCCCATGTCTACTTTCAACACCAAGCACACACAATATCAACCAAATACAGTCAATTGCAAGAAAATACACTCACTCTCAAACAAACCCACTCGCTTAACATTTTATTTTTGTTCAAATCAAGAATTTTGACCCACACAATATGATAATGGAGTTTTTAGGTCTATCACTTTAATCACTTTAGGCATGCACTAATATTATTACCCCTTAGTCCATAAAACCATAAAAAACTAGTAAAAGTATGGAAAGGACTTACTTGAACTATAAATTCGACCGAAATAGGGTTGGGGACATACATGGGTGGACTTCTTCATACTGATGAACACTTAACACACTAAGCAAGTAGGAAATTGATGGGTCGGAGTTATTTTTTGAGCGTGGAAGTCAGAAAGAGAGTAGTTCTTAGTGGGAATGTACAAATTACATGTGTGTTTGGTGAAATTTGGGTAAAAATCTATTTAGGAACTATTAATATTTGGGGATGGGTTAGAATCGGTTCAGATCTAACTTGTGGGTTAGCCGACCTGGTTAGAAAGATCATGAATGTAGCTCGTAAAGAGATCTACATACCGTGGACAGGTCCATTTAATTAGCCTTAGAGAAATGTTAAGAACTTAACTGAGGGTTCACGGATGGCTAAAAGGTCTGTGAAGATCTACGCGGACCATATATCCACCCGTGAAACTGAAGCATTACTTGTTGTTTCCTTCTATCTTACACACCATGGGCTGTGGTACACTACACACTTCGTATTGTGGCCCGTGGTGAAGTGTCTTGGTTTAGTTCCTGACTTTTCATGTTTTCTTGGCTCCCGACACTTGTAAAACACAATGCGACACTATAAAAACATCAAAAAACAAAATTTAACCTATCTACTACAATTACACTCATTGGGTTGCCTCCCAAGTAGCGCTTGATTTAATGTCGCGGTAAGATGCGGGTCACTCTACTAATCATAGTTCATGAAGATTTTACCCCATAGGTTTCCTCCTATACAACACTTGATTTAACATCGCGGCACGATGCAGGTTCCTTGACTTCTCAGACTTCATCAAGTTGGAGCTTCTCAATAGCTTAGGCTTCTTCATTTGAACCCAAGTATAGTTTCATGCGCTGTCTATTTACCTTGACCTTATGACCATCATGTGTTTCGATCTCAAGTGCACCATGAGGGAACACTCTCGTTACAGTGAAAGGGACAGACTAATTGGACTTCAACTAACCGAGAAATAATCTCAGCCTAGAGTTGAACATAAGCACTAAATCACCAGGATGGAACTCTCAATTCTCGATGTGCCGGTCGTGATATAGCTTCATTCTCTTTTTATATAAATCTGCTCTCTCATATTCCCTTAGACAGAACTCATCTATCTCATTAATTTGTTCCACTCTCATGTTTGCAGCTTTGCTCCAACTCAGATATAGCTTCTTTAGCACCCACAATGCCTTATGTTCTAGCTCCACAGGAAAATGATATGCCTTTCCAAACACTAACTAATATGGTGACATACCAATTGGTGTTTTGAAAGCTGTCTAATATGCCTATAGTGCATCATCAATCTTCCTTGATCAGTCTGTTCAATTGGCATTTAAAGACTTAGCTAAAATCTCTTTTATCTCCTTGTTGGGTATGAAGTAGCTACCTTGTGATGCTTTACACTGTATTTAGCTAATAGAGTGTGAAAGATCATATTATAGAAATAGGACCCACTATTACTGATGATTGATCTCGGAGTGCCAAATCTTGAGAAGATGTGCTTTTTTAGAAACCCTGCTACACTCTTGCTTTTATTATCTGCCAAGGCCACAACTTCTACCCATTTGGAGACGTAGTCGACTACAGCCGGGATATACTTCATTCCATATGAGCTCACGAATGGTCTCATGAAATCGATACCCCACACATCAAAAAGCCCAATCTCTAAGATTGGATTCATAGGCAACTCATGGTGCCTTGATCTAGCACCTTTCCTTTGGTACTTGTTGCAACTCTTTGGAAGATTATATGCATCTTTGTAAAGAGTGGCCCAATAATATCCGTATTGAAGCACCTTTTGTGCCATTTGGGATCCACTATGATGTCCGTCCACTAGAGAAGAATGACAGGACTCAAGAATATATGGTATCCCAGCTTCTGGTACATATCGCTTGATCACATTGTTAGCATACATTCTAAATAAGTACGACTCATCCCCGAAATACCTATTCACATCATGTAAGAACTTCATCCTCTGCTGGAACGTTAAGTCCTTGTGCATCGTGTCACTAACCAGATAATTGTCAAAGTCATTATAGCAATGAATAAGATTAAGAGTAGCAACTAATACCTGCTCATCTGGGAATGATTAATAGACAAGTGATCTGCTACCTGATTTTCACAACCTTTTCTATCCTTGACTTCAAAGTCAAATTATTGTAGAAAGAGAACCCATTTGATTAACCTTGGTTTTGCGTCTTTCTTTTCCATTAAATACCTCAAAACTGTATGGTCACTATGCACTATCACTTTTGTACCTAGAAGGTAAACTCTAAACTTCTCGAACACATACACAACTGCTAGTAACTCTTGTTTAGTAATAGTGTAGTTCTTTTGGGCTGTAGTGAGTGCTTTTATTGGATAGTAGATGGGGTGAAAGATCTTGTTGCACTTTTTCCCTAGCATGACCCCTAAAGCGATACCACTTCCATCACACATAATCTCAAAGTGCAGACTAGTTAGAAGCAACAATCACTGGTGCTACAATCAACTTGGCCTTTAACTACTCAAATGCCTGTATGCGTGCCTCATCAAAATAGAACACTTCCTTCTCCAACAACTTACACAATAGATGTTCAATTTTGGAGAAGTCCTTGATGAATCTCCTGTAGAATCCAGTATGGCCCAAAAAACTCTGGATACCCTTCACGGAGATAGGAGAAGGTAGCTTATCAATAACCTCAACTTTTTCTTTTTCTACTTCCAAGCCTTCTTCCAAAATCTCTTGGCCTAGCACGATACCTTATTTGACCATGAAGTGACATTTTTCCCAATTCAGAACTAGGTTCGCCTCCTCACATCTCTGCAATGCCCTACTAAGATTTAACAAATAATCATTGAAAGTATATCCTACCATGGAAAATTCATCCATGAATACCTTCAGAGTGTCCTCCACCATATTTGAGAATATTAACATCATACACCTCTTGAATGTGGCTGGCGCATTATATAGTCCAAATGGCATGCGCTTAAACACAAATATTCCATAAGGACATATAAAAGTGGTTTTCTCTTGGTCCTCTGATGCTATAGAGATCTGATTGTAACCAGATTACCCATCTAGTAAAAAGTACCAACCTCTACCTGCTAGCCTGTCTAGCATCTAATCCATGAAAGGCATTGGAAAACAATCTTTTAGGGTCCATTTGTTGAGTTTCCTATAGTCCGTGCAGACTCTCAATCCTGTAACTGGCCAAACTGGAACTAGCTCATTATTTTCATTTGCAACAACTGCTATACCACCCTTTTTAGGGACACACTGTACAGGGATAACCCATCTGCTAGTAGAAATAGGGTAGACGACACGTGCAATAAGCCACTTTATGATCTCCTTCTTCATGTCCTCTTGCATAGGTTGTTTGATCTTCACTGATGCTTAGTGATAGGAATGCAATCCTTCTCTAACTGAATATTATGAGTGAAAATACCAGGCGGTATGCCAATGATTTCAGTAATGGTCCAACTAATTACTTTCTTGTACCGCTTAAGGATCTCAACAAGCGCCTTTACCTTCTCTTCATTCAAATCTGCAACCACAATTACTGGCAAAGTGTTATTTTCACCCAAAAATACATACCTCAAGTGACATGGTAGTTCTGCCAATTCCAGTACAGGCAGATCCTCAATGGATGGCTTGGTAGGAGGAGTTGGTATAATTTTAGGTCAAGATCTAGCTTTTTAGGGGCAATAATGGTGTGATCTCAAGCCTTGGAAATCATTCATAGTATCATCAAACTCCTCTACGGACTCACCCTGGAAGTTCATGATCATAGTGTTTCTACCAAAGCACACACAAGTATACACACTCGCACAAGTAATATAGTAGTTCTTTTCAGAAGCCGGATGTCGAACCCACATGGACTTTTCAATCAATTATTTACTAAATTATATTCAATCTAGTTATTTATTTAAGAAAGCTAAAATAGTGCGACTAATAATTCTAAACTAACAAATGCAAGAAGTAAATAATGAAATATACTTACAATGATTGAGGAAATCCCAGGGTTGCATCTTAACATGAGTTCAAGCATAATATTTCTTACTTGGTTTTTAATAGGTTATTAAATTACTGATTTACAGAGTTGATTTTCAATCAAGGTCTCACAACCTCTAATTGCCTATCTTTGTTGATAACCTAACTACATCGTTGAGCGGGGATAAGCATGAATCAATAAAGATGCATTAATCCTATCAGCCTATCTAGTAACCAAACATGGTGTATAGGTATGTGTAACGGACATCCTATATACAAATTATCCTAGAACAAACATGTTCTTTATATTCTAATGTTCTATCTCCTTTCCGTCTCTCGAGTTTCAGGTAGACAAACAATTTATTCTAATGGTGATCAAACATCAAAATAGTAAAATAAAAATACATAAATAAAAATAAAAAGAAAATTTACTTTTAAAAAATAAAAATAAACTGTTCAAAGGGACCTCCTTCGAAAAAGAACCGAAAAAACAAATCAAGGGGTGGGCTAAGTGTGCTTGTACTAAAGAATTAAAAAAAATTAAAATCTTTTTTATATTTTTTTAATATTTAAAAAGTGGGCTAAGTAAAGAAGAAAAATAAAAAAAATTAATTAACTAATTTTTTACTAAAAAGAAAAAATAATTCGATTCAGGTCCGCGACGCAGATTGGTCACGGACTTCACTGTCCGGATTTTTTTTAAAAACAAAATTAAAAATTATTAAAGAAACCTAAAACACACTCCACCCTAAACAATATATTGGAAGAATCTCCACCCCACACTTGAAAAAATACTATGTCCCCAAATCATTAATTAAAATTTAAAAATAAGGGTTAGAAAAACTCCTTGAGACCTCTAGGCCTAGCTAGTAGCATGTTTTCTTAATATTTATCACGGGTCGTACACACCCCACACTTAAGCTCAAACATGCTCCTTTGCTTCAATTTTTTGGGTACTTAAACTTTCTCTTATCTGCAAAAATAAAAATACAAAAAAATGATACAAAAAAATATTTTTTAAAAATAAAATAAAAATAAGAAGTTACACTACTAATTGGGTTGCCTCCCAACTAGCGCCTGATTTAATGTCCCGGCACGACTCATGCCACCACTCATTTTTCTCTCCGCTTCAAAGATATGAATTGTACCTCAAATTTTGCATCCATTTTTTTGTTTCTTTCATAGGGTGGTGGTACAAAGATGGTGGAACCAAGTAATGGATTGTGCATGTTGGATTTCTTAGCTCTGAAATGAGGCATGTTATTTTATCTCTTTTTGGGTGCAAAATTAAGAATGTAGGATTCTTGTTCCTCATCTTCGCACTCCTCCATTAGTTCAGATGACTTGAAAGACATGTCATCATCTAAACATAATGTTGAAAAATGATTTGAATGGGGTCAAATACGTCCCACTTTCAAACTTAGACCAAATGCAACATTCTCACTTTTATACTCCTTAGAATTGGTCTCTTTAAGAAAAGTATGATTTCATAGCATCTCCTCCTGTTTTAGCTCCTCAATTTGACTTATAAGTGTTTTTTCAATATCACACAACTCATAACTATATTGTTGTGCATCAACAGTAGCAACCTTTGCATTCAATTCATTGCTTAAGTTATGAATATGTAAGAAAAACATACCAATATCATGCAAGATCTCTGCTCATTTCTCTATAAAGTGTGCCACCCTATATTCGATTCTCCTTGAGCTCTCTCCATACTCCTCTAATAATTTCCTACAAGAATTTATACTATCAAAGGAACAAGGATTATTAGAATCATCATAAGAGGATTTCAGGGAAGGGTAGCAACACTTGGGACAACCCAACCACAAACCAGCACAAAAGTTGCAAGATAGAGATGGTGCACATAACTCACCTTCGGAAATATATTAACATTGTTGTCAAAAATGGGGTCCTTCACAATAAGGACAAGGGTCCATCAAATAAGAATATTTATCACTCCACACTTTTTCTTGCGAAGATTTCATCTCAAGAAGAGTATTAATTAGTGAAAGCAAATAAAAAAATAAAACAAAATAAACTTATGAACAACTAAAATAAATAAAAAGAAAAAGTTTGACCTAGAAAAATAATTAATTTCTAAGTTCCTGGCAACGGCGCCAAAAACTTATTGCTACCAAAGTACACACAAGTGTACACGGTCTCACAAGTAATATAGTGTCTCTTTTTAGAAGTCGGATGTCGAACCCACAGGGACTTGTCAATTAATTATTTACTAAATTATATTCAATCTAATTATTTATTCAAGCAAGCTAAAATAGTGAGACTAGTAATTCTAAACTAAAAAATGCAGGAAGTAAAGAATGAAATATACTTACAATGATTGAGAAAAATCCCAGGGCTGCAGCTTAACATGAGTTCAGGCATAATATTTCTTACTTTGATTTTCGATTGGTTATTAAATTACTGATTTGCAGAGTTGATTTTACAATCATGGTCTCTCGACCTCTAATTGCTTATCTTTGTTGACATCCTAACTACATCATTGAGAGGAGATAAGTATAAACCAACAAAGATGCATTAATCCTATCATCCTGTCTGGTAACCAAACATGGTGTATATGTATGTGTCATGGGCATCCTATACACGAATTATCCTAGGTAATTCTAGAACAAACATGTTCCCTATATTCTAGTGTTCTATCTCCTTTCCGTCTCTCGAGTTCCATGTAGACAATAAATT
This sequence comes from Solanum dulcamara, assembly GCF_947179165.1. Lineage (NCBI taxonomy): Eukaryota > Viridiplantae > Streptophyta > Magnoliopsida > Solanales > Solanaceae > Solanum > Solanum dulcamara. The sequence continues at coordinate 21,750,036 of NC_077242.1, forward strand.
TATTCTAATGGTGATCAAATATTAAAATAGTAAAACCAAAAATATAAGAATAATCATCTACAAGAACTCATCTTCAACCAAAGCAATATAATATTATACCATCACTTGTAGCTACAATCCTAGAATAGGGAAAATTAGCTACTAATATCTTAAGAAAAGAATAAGAAGAAAAGAACCTTAGGTAAAAAGTTAAAAGTTCATTTTCTAAAAACTAATTTTATGGATATTTATAGGTGTAGGAAAAACCCCAAAATAAAATAACTGATTCCAAATCTAATTGGAAAACCCAAAAAGAATTTTGGTCTTCCGCGTGCGTTGCTGCTTTAATTTGGAATTGTCTCCGTAATTACCACATGTCATGCAGCAGCACCAGGCGCGTTCTCTTTTCCTTATTTAGGTTGAATATATATTATATTAATATTATATTAACTTCTTTTCATTAATCTTCCTTCTTTAAACTTCCATCTTTAATTCATTTTGACTCCAAATTTCTTCATTTTTGCAACGATTTAATCCTACAAATAAAATACTCAATTTAGCACAATCCATAAAATTTGTGCTCAAAAATGACAAATAAAAATACTAAATATGAAGTAAATCATGACTAAAAGTATGTATTTTTGGCCTGACATCACACGATAGCCAATGTCTCAACAGTAAACCTCTCCTCAATAGATTCTCCAATCACTACTTTCTCAGCTATGTCAATAACGGACATCACTGTCAGGTCTCTAGGCTGTTTCATGGAGTTACACACATTGATTTTCACTTCCTAATTATTAATTCTGAAGGTGAGTTCGTTGTTCTCCATGTCTACTAATGATCTGCCCGCGACCAAAAATGGTCTTCCTAGGATTATGGAGACTTTAAAGTCCATCTTACAGTCCAAGATGACAAATACTTCAGGGAATTTGAACCTGTCAACTCTCACCAACATATCACACAGGAACCCTATGGGCTTCTTCACTGATGTGTCAGCCATCAACAACCTCATTATAGTCGGTTTGGGGGACCCCAAGCCTAACTATCTATAGATTGCAAGTGGAATCAAGTTGATACTCGCTTCTAAGTCTCATAGAGACTTGGAAAATTGAATGCACAAATAGTACATGGAATAGTAAATGCTCCGGGGTCCTCTTTCTTTTCAACCAATGACCTCATAGAAATAGCGCTACAATAGTGTAGGTTGCCAGCGGGCTTGAAGGTGACTATGCTCTTCTTAGTAATTAGGTTTCTCATGAACTTTGCATAACCCTACATTTTCTCCAACACTTCTACAAATGGAATGTTCACGAATAGCTCTTTTAGCATGGTGATGAATTTTGAGAATTTTCCATCCTCAGCCTTCTTTTCAACTTGTAAGGAAATGGTGAAGTTGGTTTACAAATTGGTGGTAATGATTGTGTTACCTCTGATTTGATCAGTTGTTTACCTTTTGCCTTTTTTGTCATCTATGGTTCTACTGCAATCTCCTCAACTTCATCATCATCATCATAAACTAACATTGCCTCATGTGACCAACTTTTTTCCTGCTCATTGAGATGGGATGCAATATCCTTATCCTGCTTAATAGCTATAGATGATGGTCCCTGAATCATCTTACCATTTCTGGTTGTCATTGCCATGAATTGCCCATCTTTCTTCAGTTTTTGTACAGTGTCACTAGGAAGTATGACATTCTTCCTTTAATTGTATATCATAGATAACCGATCCATGTGGTTCTCTATCTATTTGATAACAATGGAGTGTGAATCTACCGGTCTACCTATGTTGGACATAGCTACCTTTAATTTTTTGACACTTGCATTAGTTGACCCTACCTTTTTCAGGACATATGCCAGTCTGTCTTCCAATTTGAGTTTCCATAACTAGTTGCTGCTTGATATCTGTTTCCAAGGGGCATATACACACCGTTGTGGTCATTCTTGAAGGTATCTTTGCCTTGCCAGTTTCCTTGGTCACAATTACCAGCTCTGTCTTAATAGCCATCCTTCTTAAAGTTCCGACCTTGATTTATAGAATTGTAATTCTGGAAACCCCCTGGTTTTTCAAATATTTAGATTCCTCATCAAAATCTATCTCTGGCTCATCATACCTATTAGCACCCAAACTGCATTTACCTTCTCAGCACCTCTAGATAACAAGTGCTTTGTTAGTAATTCCACATGGGTTTTGATGTGAGTCATATCTTGATCATGCTCTTCTTCTTTCTATCTTTACTCAGTCGACATCTCAAATATATAGCTAGGTCTCCAATCTCAGAATCTCTGGTATGCCAAGCCTTGCTAGTCTTAGAAACCTGATCCAAGATTGTTGATGCTTCCGCAAAACTTTTGGACATGAAAGATCTACTGCAAGCTTGATCAACTACCTCCCTAGTCATAAAGTTTCCTGATCTACAGAATAGCTCAATCATATTCTCATCTGTGAGATTATGATTTGGGCACATTTTAAGCTTCTCACTAAATCTATGCCATGAGCCATGCAGAGCTTTATGTGGGAGCTATTTGTGTGTATTGAGTTCATCCTTATTCTGTAACTTCCTAGAAGATGGAAATAAGTGTTTCCGAAATGTGTCATTCCGCTCTTTCCAATTGGTGATTGAGTCACGTGGGAGCTCATTTAGCCACTTTATTGCATCCCCAGACAGAGAATGGAAATAGTCATAGGCAAATTATTATTTTTCTAACCCCAGGTATGTCACAAGTTTTGCAAATAGCAATGAAATTCATTTAAGGCTGATGCGTCTTATCTCCAGCCATTCCTTTAAACAATACTTTCAAGTTCGAGAGTAGAAGCATGGTGCTGGTTATGGTGAACTTCACGACTGGTGGTAGAGGAGGAAGAATTATCGCCCTAGTGACCCTAATTCCATCCATGTTTGGATCATCATCTTCTAAAGCATAATCAATAGGCATCTGTTGCACTCTACCTTGGTGGATTGGTGGATTATACAGGGGTGAATCTTCCATATCATCCTCACCATCCCTAATATTGTCATTATTACCACGATTGCCTATGGCTTGAGCTCTAACAAGCTCTCTCAACCTTTGCACCTCGCGCTCTTGTACAATCATCTTTCCATTTGATTTCTGTATTTTAGGATCATAAGAGAGTAGTGGTTCATCCTTACCTCAGGTACTGGGCATACACTAACCTCTATCCTATATAAAAAACAAGAAACAAAAAGTAAAATTAGGAAATAAGACTACAGACCAAAATAAAGACTAATAGAATATTTCAAAGATGTATTTCCTGGCAATGGCACCAAAATTTGACAAGCCCAAACTTACACTTCAATTAAAGATTATAAAGTGATCGCTGTCAAATATAGAACCAACTAGGTTGGGGTCGAACCTTCAGAGAATGCGGAGGAAATAAGTCTATTAACACTTAATCCCAGTTGCAGTTAATATTTCTAAGTAATGAACATGTCTAAGTAAATGGGGGAATTTTATTGTTTTGATAATTAAAAGTTCACAGTAACAACATAAAATGTTAAGGTCGTTAACAATGTGAGATGTTAACTAGAACTATTTTCCCCATGACATATAACTCAATAGTCATTAGTTATTGGTGATATCATAGCAGTTGTTGCATGCAAAATCTAGAAATTTATTTACACTTAAATGCCTCTCGACCCTATTAAATGTATTTCACTCATCTCCTTCCAGTCTTAGAGTGTATTCCAACTAACCCTTTCTTTTGATTTCAGAGAACTATCCCCTCTCAAGCTCAAGTTCTTAGATGAAGGTTATTCTTTGAATTTCTGTTGTAGTTATCTTTTCCTAATCGCTACCCCTCTATCGAGAAAATAATGAATACATGCGAGTTTTAATGCGTGCACTCATTAAAAGGAAAAAAAGATGAAGAACACTACAATGCCATGCTAAACACTTAACTGACAATAACATATACATTTTCCTACTTTGTTATTATGCCATAGTTCCCAAAACCCTAGTTATGGGGTTTAAATACTCATAATCATAAATAATGAATCAAGAATTAATGTTGAATTCATAAAACAGGACTTACGTTTATAGAAAAGTAACCTCTAATTGCAAGATGAGAAATGAATCAAGAACAAACATGGAATTAAATTGCATGTTTGAGTTCTTGAAAGTCACCAAAGTATGCTTCACAATGTTCACAGAGACTCAAAACTCAGAATAAATTATGTAACCCCAAAAATAAAACAAATTCAGGTATTATAGAAGTACAAAGCCTAATTTTAAACCGACAAGGAAAACCGAATCGATGCATGTCACGAAGGTTCTTCATGAACCGTGGGACTACTCACATTCCGTGTTGTGCAGTCGTGGTCTTCTCCTTTGAAAGTCTGCCGCCATCATATCATCTTCACGGCCAACTTTTACTGTCCATTCAGGACACCATGGCCCATGAACTGGATCATTGAAATCCCCTTTTACTCTTCTTTGACTTATGTGTCTTCTTAATGGACAACATCCACAACCTGTAGAACTTTAAACGACCCATGAGCAGGCTCGTGAAGCTCTCCTTGACCAATTCCTAAATACATCTCAAGATCATTATTTATAGACCCCATGCATGGCTCTTACTACCCTCTACATCCCGTGAAGGGTGTCGTGGGGATTCACTTCACAAAATTCCTTCAACTCAGTCTCCAGCAACCATTTCAATAGGCATTCCCATGGAGCTTGCACTGTTCCACGATCCGTGAAAGCCCTCGTGAACCCACACTTGTCCAATTTCAGAGCAAAACCTATCAATCAATCCAAAAACCATGGACAACTCCATTTTCCTGCAAAACAACCAAGACACACATTATATCTACAAAAACATACTTGTAACACACACTAATTCATTGTTTTGAGCGTCATAAGTGTCATAATTACGTAACACATCAATACCCTCAACTTAGAACCATTGTTTTTCCTCAAGCAATGATACAAAACAATTTGCAAGTACTCAAATTTGAAGACCGGAGAAACTGTTTATTTTTTCTTCTCTATTTGTATTATATTTTCTTCAAGAATTAAATATTTTTAACTTATTCTATTTAATTTCCAAGTTCATAATTAAGATTTTATCTATAACTTCTAAATTGTGATATTCAAATTATGAATGGCTAAATTCATAATTAGGGTTGGGAACCATGATCAGATAAAAAAGTAGGTCAAGTACAAAGTGAGTTTTGACCAATGTACATTCATGTATTGTTGTTATTTTTGTTTTGATTGTTTTTCAACTAGTGCACGCGTTAGAACTTGCCTGAATTCAATACTTTCTTGGGAGAGGGTAGTGATTTAAGAAAGATAACAACAACAAAGATTTAAAGCTTCAAATCTTCATCTAAGAACTTGAGCCTGGGAGGGGATAGTTTTTTGAGGTAAAAAATAAGGGTTGGTTAGTAATACACTCTGGAATCGGGAGGTGATAAGTGGAATTCATATAATAGGGCCGGAAGGTGTTTAGGTGTCCTTATCTCATTAGATTTTGAATGCTACGCATAGAGAAAAGATTACTAATATGGTATGCCTACCGAGTTATGATGTAATAGAAAAGACAATCCTAGCTTCTTCCATATATTAATCAAAACTATAATTCTATTTTACTTTGCTATTGCGAACACTGTTACTAATTACTGAATTAATCCAAAAACTCATTTACTTTATTCATTTTTACTTTTGGAAAATATTGGCTACAATTAAATATAAGTGCTAGTAGACGTATTGCTTCTGCATTTCTTATGGGGTCGACCCAACTGATTAGTTGGGTAAATATATTGCAAACAACCATTTATTTTTGAGAAGTATATTTGGACATTATCACCTGTAACATTCCTCAAAATGCTCATAAGTGCATTAAGAATGTCTTGGGAATAAACCGCTCTTGTAACGCATTATCCTTATTTTTTTTGGTAAATCCAAGTTTGAAATGTTGATTAGAGAGTCAAAACCTGCAGAAAAATAGTCTCGGTAGATTTTTAGGAGTCGTGTAGCAAAAGATGAATTTTGTCAAAAATTGCACAAAATAGTGAAGTACACGGAAGCTCTGTGTTGCCCATTTATTCCCATTCAGTGTAATATTTCCCCGAGTCAAAATTTGGCCAAAATCCCATTCGCTAAAAATTGGCCTATTTGGGAGCAGCTCCGCGTCGCGGACCTGGGAAATAAATTTTGTTCTAATTCAGTTTGTAAGTAAGGGCACTTTAGACTTTTCCCTAATTGTTAGTTAATGAACCTGGATGTTTTTAGGGCCTAATTCTACTCTATAAACTATCCTAAACCCTTAATTCCATTCATTCTTCTACAATTCACCTACTCAAACATTTCTCTCTCCACAAGAGGTCTCAAGGAATCCATTGAAGACTTCAAATAAATTCACTCAATATCTCCATCAAAACTCTCAAATTCTTCCAAATTCCTTGGTCTTCTCACTCAACGTATGTTGGTATTGATTTATGAATTCTTTCATCCATGAAGCCTAATCAATTTCTCAAATTTTCTATTAAGTTCACGTATGAGATATTATGGGTTATGATCTCTATTCCAATTGCATGAATTATGATTCAAATTATAACTATGAGTCTATTTTGATATAAATTGATGGTTATTGCATTGAATTGAAGAGTTTTTTTCATGAATTTCCCCATATTGATTTTTAGGGTTCATGTTATGAATTATGAGTATTTTCAATTATACTTCCAAATGATATTATATTTATGAATTATGCATGGGCTGATAGAAAGTATATGATCATGCATGTTATCAAGTCAATTTCATGATTTTCAAGTCAATTGATCATGCGTTCATGTTTTACCCTAATTTCCAAGTATGAACTATGATTTTGTATTTCAACTATGATCATGAATTATAAGTATGTTTCAAATCATGATTTTCATGCAAATTATGGAAAGGGTTACTTAGGGCCCAATGTGGTTCCTTAAGGAATGATATGAATTATGTATGTATGATTTATAATGTGGAAGGACAATACCCCATTGCACTTATGTTATGAAAATGAGCTACTCTATGATTTCAAACCTATGATCATGACTATTTTATATGTTCATTATAATTTCTATGCTATGTATGCATTTCATGCAATTTAACTTAGTACCGAATATGGACTTGAGGTGGGGGCTCGAAATATGGGGTCATTATATATAGTTTCTTATCCCATAACTATGTGCCACCATAGGGTTGGCCTTTTTAGCCTAGCTAGTACATCCACATATAGCATATGTTATGACTCCCCTAGCGGGGGAGAGTCTACCTTGATAAGTAGATTCCCCTTTTTCTTCATTGTATCTGGAGACAACGAGATTCCATGTTATAGCTCACATGGTCTTATTGTTGTTTATGGTTTCTATCCCACATATGTATGATCCTTTTTATATTTTAAATGACTAATCCTATACTTGTATGATACTCTTATAGTTTATTATGCATTGATCCTTCTTGTGACTACTTATAATTTTTACTACTTCTCCTATTAGGCTACGTAAAATGGTCATTTGTACAAATATGGTTTTTCAATGCATTCCATTTCCTACATACTTAGTACATTCAAATGTACTAACGCATACCTTTTGCCTATATTATATCACAATGTAAAGTCGAACGCTCCATCCTCTTTTCGTGGCTAGTTGGTGTTCCATTAAAGATTAGTGTGGTGAATTCGCATGCTTCGAGGGAAATCCGAGTCATTCTTTTCTTTATTGTTATTTTAGAATATAGTGATGTTTAAAGACTATTCTATATGGTGTCATTACTTTCTTTGAGGATGAGCTAGGAACATGTCCTAGTCCCCGCCTAGGTTGTCCTGTAGAGGCAAGCGGGGATAGTGTAAGGAGTTTATGTTATCTTGATTCTCTCTAGCTATGCTTTGTATCCTTAGAATTTTATGAGTTTCCTCTTATTGTTACCTTATGTATGCTTATGCTATGCTAAGAGGCTTGGTTGGGGTTTCTTCGAGAATCCTAATCGTCGTGTCACATCTATGCTCTAATTTGGGTTGTGACATCATCGAAGTAAACAAAGTTTTTAGCTTTGGAAAGCTCACCTTAAACTCATCGTACCAATGGAAATCCACACACTTCTAAGTCAATTTAGTTGATGGGGTTGCAATAGAAGTAAAGCTCTGCACGAACCTCCTATAATAACTGGCTAACCCAAAAAACTATAAAACTCAATAGGAGAAGTAGGCCTTGTCCAACCTCTAACTGCCTCATTCATGCCTGGATCCACCCTAATACCCTTCTTGTACACCATGTGTCCCAAAATTGCCATTTGATCAAGAAAGAACTCAAACTTTGAGAATTTTGCATATAATGTCTCCTCCATCAATCTCTGAAGCACTATCCATAAGTGGAAAACATGATCTTCCTTAGTCTTGGAATACATCAAGATGTCATCAATGAGTACAATCACAAAGAAATCCGAAAATGAGTGAAACAACCCGTTCATCAACTCCATGAATGTCACAAGGGCATTAGTCAACCCAAAGGACATCACCAAGAACTCATAATGGCCATAACAAGTTAAAAAAGCTGTCTTAGGGATATCCGATGCCTTAATCCTCAACTAGTGATAACCAAATGTTGTCACTTGAGCACACACAAGTGTACGTGGTCTTACAAGTAATAAAGTTGCTCCTTTCAGAACTAAATTGTTTGCATGTGTTGCAAAAAGGTTGATTTCAACTATATTGTCTACTAAATTATTGAAACTACAATTAAGATACAATTCATAAATTTAATGAGTTGTGATCAAATGAGTAAGTAATTCTCGGGTTGTAGTACTTGCAAATTTCAGGTCTAACACATTTCACTTTGGCATATAATAGGTCTTTCAATTACTGATTTATAGGGTTGATTTTCCAATCATGGTCTCCCGACCTCTAATTGCCTACCTCTGTTGATAGCCTAACTACATTATTGAGCGGGGATAGGTATGAACTAACATAAATGCATTAATCCTACCATCCTGTTTATTAACCAAGTATGGTGTATAGGTTTGTGTCACGGGCATCTTATACACGAATAATCCTAGGCAAATCTAGAACAAACGTATTCCTTATATTCTGGTGTTCTATTTTCCTTCCGTCTTTTGAGTTATGGGTAGAAAATTAATGTATTTTAATAGTGATGAAATATTAAAATAGTATAAATGAGAATATAATAGGAATTATATGAAAGACACCATTTTCAACCAAAGAAAACTATATTAAACCTTCATCTTATGGCTACAACCCTAGAATAAGGGATTCTAGCTGTTCATAATGTTTGAAAGAATTCAAAACATAATTTATAGCATAATAAATCAACTTACAAATGAAAGAGAAGAAAAAATAAAACCCTGAGAGAGTTCTCATTTCATCTTGTTCATCAAAACCTTAATTAAAAATTGAATATTTTAAAATAAAATACAAGTGGACTATTTATAGCCTCAAAAAATGCAAAGTTGCAATTTTTTATTTTCTTCTTTGGCGGAATTTGTTCTATCCAGAGCCAAGTTCCCGGTGCAGACCTGGAACGCACTACACTATTATATCAAATAAACTTCAAGTGTTGGAATTAATTTGCTGAAGCTTAATGCACGACGTGGACACACTCCAATATGATGCATTTTATTCACATTTGTTCTCAACTTCTCCTTTAAGCTCCACTTTCAATCCGGTCATCGTTTGAATGTCCATTCGTCCTCATTTAGTCCTGAAAGTGTCTAATCATGTTGGTTAGCTATATTCATATAAAAACACTATAAAAAAGAATTAAATTATAAGAATTTGCTCTCAAACTCTACTATGAACATAGGTTATTTTGGCTATTGAATGCATAAATGCACCCAAAATCACCACCCCACAGTTCTAGTTTTGTTCTTCCTTGAACAAAATCTTAATCCTAAACACACAAAAACATACATCATGCATGTAAAGCATTCCTACTAAACCAAAATAATCTCACAAATAGTTTTTCCTTCATATCACGTCAACTTCATTCAAACAACTGACTAACCCAAAACAACCTAACCTCTAGAGTTGACTCTGACATGCAGTAAACTCACATGAATTGCTTAATCAAAACTCATTCAAGATGACCATTCTTCTAGTAAACAAGTGCCCTCACAAAGAAAGAATTATCCATATACTTCTCTCAATTACATCTAATACCAATAATAATGGGTATTAATCAAAATTCGCCCACTCTCTCAAATAAAGTCACAAGTTACTTGAGATATAGCATAGGCTTGCTCTTAGTGTACTATGCAACTCAATTAAGGTAGCTAGGACTTAGGAATCACTTAGGAATTTTCTAGATTGTAATATAGGCTAGGGAACAAGTAGGTATTGATTTGGTCATGTATAGTGACTATGTTCCCAAGTGCTTTTAATACACTACATCTATTCATTCCATTCACATTCTTCATAACCTCATTCTCCCACTTTATTCTTTCTCTAGCTTGCCCTTTCTCTTTTCAGCTTACTAATCTGTGCAGGGAATGTATTCTTATTCTTACTCTTTTTTTTCCTCACAACCACAATGTAGTTGGCTTTTTTTTTTTACTTTCACATGCTTTTCTTCCATAACACAAGATTTCATTTCACTTTTGCACCAATGACTTTACTCTTATTAACACAAGGTTGTAATCCCCCCCCCCATTTTTTGTTAAACTTCTACATGTTATTTTTGTTTATGGAATTGACAGTTGTCCTACTTATGTGTTAGAGTAGGTGCCTGCATGGCTCGGTGGCTTGGGTCATTACACAACGCCAAAAAACAAATTTCACTAGGATAATCTTAGTCATGGTTTATAATCTATAAAATGCCTAGCATGTATATCAATATATAAAATATAGGCAATTTCTATATAGAATTCATGACATGTAAGAAATGGATCTAATGTAGTATATTTATCATAGAAAAATTACTTACAATGCAAATGTTGTAAATATAAATAATTTCCAGAATAAAAAGGAAAATATCATATCAGTAGCAACATATGAACCAAAAGACAAGGAATAGTGAATATATAAACCGTGTAACACAAATAATTCTATAAATAAGTAAACCATATAAGTTGCACATATGAACTTATATTTCCTTAATTCACTAGATAACTAATACCTATATAAATTATGTAATCATTCTTTTAACCCTTATAGGAGTCGTACTTTAAGGACCCTCCTGGTCATTTCTATTCTTTTATGTGTTTTTACCAATTTCCCCCCCATAGCTTCCTAATAGAAATTATGTGGGATGGGTGGAACGCTCTCCAAGGTGATTGGTTGAGTTTTAGGTGATATGGACATTTTTTAGGCTTAAGGCTTGAAAGAGTTGACTTTAGTTATTATTCATAGATTTTAGTGTTGGATGACAATTCTGTCAGTTTCATCAGCTCCAAAATGGTCATTTTAGTCTAGGATGAGGGCTGGTTTGGGTTTTGGGGCATTTTAAATTAGTGCGATTAGGCGTTTTAGCTTTAGAGTTTTGGCCGAGTTTGACTTTGTTCAATATTTTGAGTAAACACATTTGAATGAAAATTCCATCAATGCGGTTAGCTCTAGAATGCTGAGTTTGGTCTAGAACAAACTTTGGTTCGGTTTTCGAGGTGCTCAGAATGAATTTCAGGCCGTTTGTGCATTTTAAGTTTTTTCGTTGGAAAGTGTTCACTTTGGTAAACATTTCCATGAGATGACCTCCGATGGTCATTTTGTTAATTCCGTTGAGTCTAGAATTCCAATTTTAGTTAGGTAGCATAGTCCTTTGTGTTCACAAGGTTCCGAATGAATTTTGGACCCTCATTGGAGGAATTTCAAGTTCCTCAAAATTCTGTACCAGATGAATTGCTGGTGTAGTCAATTTCCTCTTCGCATTTGCGAACCAGGGGCCATGATCATAAAGGTGAGGGTCCTTTGTTCATCGGGATTACGGGGTGACTACCATGATCATGAAGGGTAATTTGATCACTGTTCGTGATCACAAAGAGCAATTTTGGTGTTTCCAGTGAACTTTTTAATCCCAATCCTTCATGCATTTGTTCATTCCAAAACTTACAAAAACTCTGATTTTGAGAGTATCTCTTGATCATTTTTGGTGATTCTTATTGGAAATTGTTGGAAATTCGCGTGGACACTTTCCGAGGGCATTGGAACTTTAATTTCTCTTGGTAAACTTCGTTATTCCCCCATTAATTTCAGTTTTTGATCATTTTTTATTCTATTAAATAGTGGGACTGCTTGGTATGGATTTTTGCTCAGATTGTGCTCATTTTTGGAGCATAAATTCCTTGAGCTCATTGAGACCTTATGATGGAGTCATTTTCATGATAGCGTGCGTGGGTCCCAAGATCCAATTTTAGACCATTTTGATTCCAAATTTGTAAATTACAATATGGGTATTGTTGGAGTTATTTTGATTTTCTCGTTCTATTCTTGATAGCTTGACAGTAATCCAAGGCTCTCCCAATAGAAAAATCACACGAATGAAGGTTCGAGTGTGATTTCGTCTTTGACGTAGGTTATGTCTTACCTTTCTAGACTTGGCTTAGTTGGTTATGTATATATTTTAGTAGTTTGATGATTAGGATGGTGTTAGGACTAAGGTATAGGTATGTTTGATCTTTAGTGAGATTTGTGACAATTTCAGGTTATTTATCTTAGTGTTTTAGCCTCCGAGCCTTAATTTACGATGACTTTTTGTCTTGATTGTCGCTAAGATCTTAGACTGCTCCTAGGTGGTGTGAAATTTAGCTTGTGTGTATTTGGTTTGTTACATTTAGTTTGTGTGCCACCTTTTGTACCATGCTAAAAATTATTTTCCCCCTTTTGATTGAACTGTTATGTCTACGACCTTGAGCTTGGGCTACCAGATTAGTACGTTTGAGATGTGGTGGGTGTTTTACCCAGTTATCTGCATGAGTTGGGTTATTTTAAGATATTGATTGGATTACTCATTGGTGCATGAGCATGTTCATGGCATATTCACATCTAATTTCTGAAAGTAAAGAGGTTTTTGGGCTATTTTGAGATATACTACACTTTTCTATGGACTTGAGTTCCAAGGGAGCGGGATACTAGTTTTTGACTATTTTACCAATAGAAACTTGGTTTGAGAGAAAATGTACCATTTTTACCTGATAATACATACATTAATAAGCTCTAACAGCCCGCAGACAAAATTCCAAGTTATTTTTTTGATAAGCTGAAGTAGGGTTCCGCAGTTGTCTCGAGAGTCCACGAGATAGTCGGTGAGACACTCCGAAACATTTTACATTCATTCTATGTTGGCCACATATGCTTTGCACTTGATTTTATGTGAGTTATGGATAGTGTGGTAGTTGTTATGGTAGCTTGATCATTGTTTTATACTTGTTCATAGTTTTGACTGCCTTTAGCTATTTTAGACCCTGTTATACCTTTCTTGCTGCTTATTTATATAGATGATCCTTCTGAGCTCGGTTGGCCTCTAATGCCTACTGAGTAACTCATGTTTGGGTACTCATACTATATTTCTGCATCTTTACTGATGCATCTCCCAGTATGAGCCACCCTCCCTGAGCATTGGATCTTCTTTGACTATCGTCAACTTGGAGCATGGTGAGCTCCTGGCATCTAGAGACTTGCTGCTTTCCCTCTTTTTTACTCACTTATTTTTTGTACTTTGCTTAGTTAGTTCTCTTGTATATTTAGCATTTCTGTACTAAGTAGCTACTGTATAGGTGGCACCATGTCCGAGAATTTGGGTCTTATGTAAGTTTGTCCTCTTGGTAACTTTTAGGATTTTTTTATATATTTTTTATTAAACTACAGGTTTATTATATGACCCTTTTCTTATACTTTATTTTTGGCATCCTTTATTATTACCATTATATATTTAAATTATTATCTTTTGAAAATTTGTGTCCTTGGGTTTAGTCTTGCCTATTTTGTAGGTTATAGTAGGCGCCATCATGGCCCAATTTTGGGTCGTGACAGAGTGTACCAGATATTAGGTTCACCGGTCTTACCAGTATAGTAGCAAGTGCCTAGTAGAGTCTCACGGATTGGTACGATAATGTCTGTATCCCATATTTGAGAGGTTATAGGGCATTCTTAGGAATATTTCACTTATTTGTTTGTTATCGTGCATTCTTGACTATAGTAGCTTCTGAGTTTCATTTGTTTTTCTCTTTCTCATATAGCTAGGATGATATTGTCAATAGGTGGGCGAGGGCCTTCTGCTCTAGCAGATAGATCCCCAACTAGGGGTTGAGGTCGAGGTTGACCTAGAAGTCGAGGCAAGGCACCAGCTACAACATTAGCTCAAGATTAGAAGAGGGCACTATCACCAAAGCCCGACATAGAGATTGAGCATGTTTAGCATCAGTTGGATGGTGTGAGGCCAACCTAGCCTCCACCTGGATTTGTTGCCATGCCAATTATATAGGACACCCTAGCTAGGATTCTTATCTTTATGGAGGGTATGGCCCAAGCAGTAGTTATGCCCAGCACTTCAGCAGGTCCTAGTGGCATGACGGGACTCATACTGCAACCTAGGCAGGGGCACAGAAGGATCAGATATTAGGGGCGCAACCCACTACTACAGCTCCTCAATTAGTATTTAAGTCAATTCCTACTTTTGATCCATCCATGGCACCCATTCCAGACATATTTTCTAAGGAGTAAAAGATGGTAGGGCGGTTTATCAGGTTAGGCACTCTAGGTTCTCCAGCATAGCGGACGAGGACGCCTATAAGTTTCCGGTAAGTTGTTAGGAGCAGTACATAACCTCAGGTTAGTAGAATGTCACGGGGTGGATTACATAACTTACAAGTTAGCCGGGTCAATAGCAGAGGTAGAGGTCTTATCTTTAGTACAGGCTAACTAGGTCACCTCCGATGACTTTGGCTCACTTCTCCGAGGCTTTCTTGGAGAAGTATGTACCACGCTGCCTTAGGGAGAAGTTACAGGATGAGTTTATAGGTTTGACTCAGGGGTCATTGTCAGTTGCAGAGTATGAGACCCGATTTCATAAGTTGTCTAGACATATAGCTATGCTTATGCCGACGGAGCACAAAAGAGTGCATAGGTTGTTTTGACATCTCTCATACCCACTATGATATAGAGCAGATAATGGCCTCAGGCTAGTGATTTATACATATAGTCGATCATGTACGCACCATTGAGGGGATCCATCATGAGGCCTATGGGGGCAATAAAAAATAGCCCCATCATCAAGGTGGTTTCAGCGGGTCTCAGTCTTGTTGTAGGGGTTTTTGGGGCAGAGGTTATCCACCCCAATTTCAGCCTACTAGGCCGGTTTTGGCATCTTTTAAGCTTACAAATAGTGGCACTACTGCAGGTGCTACTGGTCCTATGGTTTAAGTTTCGGTTTAGACTCCTCAAGGTGCACACTCAAGGTATTCAGGCCATGATGGCCAGTCAGGTTCAGCTGAGTCATCTCAGGAAGTCGGTTCTGGCAGAGGTTGTTATGAATGTGGCGAGTTTTGTCACTTTGCCAACTTGTGCTGTAGGGGTCAACCTTTCAGATAGAAGGTCTAGTAGGGTCATCAGGGTCAGTAGGTTTAGGCCACTAAGGCTCCGATTTAGTCTACCAAAAGTGGTGCTCAGGGCGACAAAGGTGATCCTCAGTCAAGCAGGCCGGGTAGCCGCAGTGGACATCACATGTCTGCTTTTCTGGGAGGCTAGAGGTAGAGGCTTTGGATGCTATTATCACAGGTATGATATCCATCTTACATCAGCCTGCATACATTTTATTTGATCAAGAGTCTACCTACTCATATGTGTTTGTCTATTATGCTACCCATCTAGATATGTTGTGTGAGCCCTTGCCTGTGCCAATATGTATAGCTACCCCTGTAGGTAATTTTTAGTAGTGGATCAAGTGTATTGATCTTATGTGGACTTCGACTTGATTCTAGGTATGGATTGGTTATCTCCTCAATATATGGTATTAGATTGCTTCACCAAGATAATAACTTTATGCATGCCCATCATTCCTTTAATTATACGAACGGGTATAGTTAGCCATATGCCTGGGGGTGTGATCTCTTATCTGAGAGCCCAATAGTTTGTAAGGAAGGGGTGTCTTGCTTACCTTGCTTATGTTCGTGATACTAGTACCAACACTCATTCACTTAAGTCAATTTTAGTAGTTAGAGAGTACCTTGACATGTTTCCTACGAACTACCTGATCTCCAACCCAGTCAATATATTGATTTCAGCATAGATGTTAAGCTGGGTATACAACCAATTTCTATTCCACCTTATTAGATGGCTCCAGCTGAGTTGATGAAGCTGAAGGAACAGCTCCAGGACCTTCTGAGTAAGGGGTTTATTAGGCCCAGTGTGTCTCCCTGGGGTGCTCCTGTCCTGTTCGTAAAGAAAAATGATGGTACCATATGTGTGTGCATTGAATACAGGCACATAAATAAGGTAACCATAAAATATTAGTATTCTATGCCACAGATTGATGCCTTATTTGACCAGCTTCAGGGTGAAGCAGTATTCTCTAAGATAGACTTAAGATCGGGCTACCACCAGTTGAGAATTAGGGCGACAAATATACCTAAGACTATCTTTAGGACTCGATATGACCATTATGAGTTATTTTTCATGTATTTTAGGTTGATCAATACCCCAAAAACATTTATAGAGTTGATGAACCATGAGTTCAGGCCCTATTTGGATTCTTTTAAAATAGTGTCCATTGACGACATTCTTATCTACTGCAGGAGTAGAGAGCAGTATTTGAGGGCTATACTCTAGATCTTGTGGGACCAATAGTTGTATGCCAAATTCACTAAGTATGAATTTTGGCTTGACTCTATGACATTCTTGGGGCACGTAGTGTCCAAGAATGGGATTATGGTGGATCCGAAGAAGATCGCCGAAGTTTATGATTAGGCTAGGCCTATTTCTCCCACTAAAGTTCACAGTTTTGTCAGCTTAAGGCTACTATAGGCGATATTTGGAGGGGTTTTCTTCAATAGCAGCACCTTTGACTAGATTGACTCAGAAAAATGTTCCTTTCCAATAGTTGGATGAGTATGAGGCAAGCTTTATGAGGCTCAAGGACTTGTTGACTTCAGCGCCGATTCTGACTCTTCTAGTTGAGAGCTATGGGTTTATAGTCTATTGTGATGCTTCTGGTGTTGGCCTAGGATGTGTGTTAATGCAATAGGGTAGGGTTATTGCTTATGCTTCTAGGCAGCTAAAGCTTCACGAGAAGAACTACTCCACTCATGAATTAGAGTCGGCGGTGGTAGTCTTCATGTTAAAGATTTATTGGTACTATCTATATGGAGTTCATTGTGAGGTGTTCACTCACCATTATATTCTTCAGTATATCTTCAGCCAGAGAGATCTTAATTTGAGATAGTGAAGGTGGTTAGAATTGCTAAAAGACTATGACATCTCAATTTTTTATCACCCAAGAAAGGCTAATATGGTAGAGGATGCCTTGAGCTGGAAAGCAGTGAGTATAGAGAGTTTGGCTTTCTTAGCTATAGAGGAGCGACCTATTTCTTCAAACATCTAGTCCTTAGCCAACCTATTAGTTAGTCTTAATATTTCAAAGCCAGGCAGGGTACTTTTTTATGTAGAGGCTAGTTCTTCTTTGATGGAGAAAATTTAGGCATAATAGTTTGATGATTCATAGTTTTGGGTGATTCGAGATAAGGTACTTAATGGTGAGGCTAGGAAGGTGTTGTTAAATCCAGAGGATGTTCTAAGGATTGAGGGTTCTATCTATGTTCCTAGAGTTGGAGACTTTGACTAGGTTGATTGTAGAGGAGTTCCACTATTTTGATATTCTATTTATCCTAGTGTGGCAAAGATGTATCATGATCTGAGGTGGTACTACTGGTGGTATGCGATAAATAGAGATATTTTAGCTTTTGTGTCTAGGTGCTTGAACTATCAACAGGTGAAGTACGATCATTAGATGCTAGGTGGTTTGACTCAGCATCTACCCATTCCAGAGTAGAAGTGAGAGCGGATAGCTATGGACTTTATGGTAGGCTTTCCATTTAATTTTTGAGGGTTTAATTTTATTTGGGTCATCATGGATCAATTGACCAAGTCTTCTCACTTTCTTCTGGATCATACCTCCTACAGTTTAGGTTGGTTAGCTTAGATCTACATTTAGTAGGGTATCTATTTGCATGGTATGTCGGTGTCTATTATCTCAGATCATTGTACTCAGTTCACTTCATACTTCTAGACATCTATTCAGAGAGAGTTGGGTACTAGGGTTGAGCTTAGCACAGCCTTCCGCCCTCAAACTGACAGTTAGTTCGAGAGGACCATTCAGGTGTTTGAGGACATACTTCGGGCCTATGTTATTGAATTTGGAGGGTAGTGGGATCAGTTCTTGGCTTTGGCATAGTTTGCATATAATAACAGCTACCATTCCAACATTCAAATGGATTCATTCGAGGCATTGTATGGGAGGAGGTGTCTTTCTCCTATAGGTTGGTTTGATGCTTCTAAGGTTAGGGCATGAGGGAACTAACTTGTTGCATGATTCTGTGGATAGTGTCCGTATGATCCAGGAGAGACTCTGTACTACCCAGAGTAGGTAGAAGAGCTATGCTGATAAGAGGTTGTAGCCTTTGGAGTTCATGGTTTGTGACCAAGTATTTCTGCGGGTATCTCCCATGAAGAATATGATGAGATTCAGGAAGAGGGACAAGCTTATCCCCAGGTTCATGTGTCCATTTGAGATTCTTAGGTGTGTAGGAAAGGGGCTTATGAGATAGCATTACCTCCAGCACTCTTGGGTGTTCACCCTATTTTCCATGTTCCTATATTGAGATGGTATATTCCAAATGAGTCTCACTTGCTTCAGTGGGATTTGATTTAGTTGGATGAGTCTTTGACTTTCAAGGAGGAGCATGTGGCAATTCTAGATAGGCAGGTTAGAAAGTTGAGAATTATGGAGGTCCTATCAGTAAAGGTCCAGTGGAGAAATCATCTGATTATAGAGGCAACTTGGAAGACCGAGCTTGATATGCGGACCCATTACCCTCACCTTTCTGAGCCTTCAGCTACCTTCCTTTTGTTTACTTTTGTTCTCATTTACTTTCGAGGATGAAATACCTTTTAGTAGTGGGTGATGTAATGACCCTCGGGGTCATTTTTGTGTTTTTGTATATTTTTACCAATTTTCCCCTTCTTGTAGCTTGCTAGTAGCAATTATTGGGTGTTGTAATGGGTGGCACTCTCCTAAGGTGATCGATTGAGTTTTGAGGTGGTTTGGCCATTTATGAGACTTAAGGCTTGAAAGAGTTGACTTTAGTGAAAATTCGGAGATTCTGATGTTGGATACAATTCTTTTAGTTCTATCACCTCCAAAATGGTCATTTTTGTCTAGAATGAGGGTTGGTTAGGGTTTTGGGGCTTTCATTTTAAGTTTGTGCGATTAGGCGCTTTAGCTTTAAAGTTTTGGCCAAGTTTGACTTTGGTCAATATTTTGAGTAAATGTACTTGGATGAAAATTCCGTCTATGCGGATAGCTCTGAAACACCGAGTTTGGTCTAGAACAACCTTTGGTTTGGTTCTTGAGGTGCTCAAAATGAGTTTTAGGCTGTTAGTGTATTTTAAGAGTTTTCTTTGGAAAGTGTTGACTTTGGTCAATATTTTGATGAGACAACCTTTGTTTGTCATTTAGTCGATATCATTGAGTCCAGAATAATGTTTTTAGTTGGGTAGCATAGTCTGTTTGCGTTCATGGGGTTCCCAATGAATTCTGGACCCCGTCAAAGGAATTTCAAGTTCTTCAAAATTCAGCACCAGCTGAACTGCTGGTGCAGCTCAGTTTTCTCTTAGTGTTCGCAAGCTAGGGGCCGCAATTGTGAAGGTTAGGGTCCTTTGGTCATCGCGATCGAAGGGTGACTGTCATCATCGCAAGGGGTAATTTGATCAGAGTTTGCGATCATGAAGAGAATTTTTTCTGTTCCTAGTGAACTTTTTAAACCCGATCCTTCATGCATTTTTTCATTCCAGAAGTTACAAAAACTCCGATTTTGAGAGCATCTTTTGACCATTTTTGGTGATTCTTGTTAGAGAGTGTTGGAAATTCGTATGGGTACATTCCGAGGCTGTTGAATATTCCATTTCTGTTGGTAAATTTCGTTAATCCCTCATTAATTTTAGTTTTTGATCCTTTTTAATTTTTTTAAATAGTAGGACTGCTTGGTGTGGATTTTTGCTCAGATTGTGCTCATTTTTAGAGAATAAATTCCTTAAGCTCATTTGGACCTTGTGGCGGAGTCATTTTCATGATACCGTGAGCGGGTCCCAAGGACTAATTTTAGACCATTTTGATTCCAAATTTGTAAATTGCAATATGGGTATCGTTTGATTTATTTTGACTTTCTCGTTACATTCTTGATAGCTTGGAAGCAAGGTTCTCCGAAAAGGAAAAGCACACAAAGAGAGGTTCGAGTGTGGTTTCGACTTCGACGTAGGTTATGGCTTACCTTTCTAGACTTGGCTTAGTTGGTTATGTATATATTTGAGTAGTTTGATGGTTAGGATGGTGTTAGGACTAGGTTATAGGTATGTTTGATCTTTAGTGAGATTCATGACCATTTTGAGCTGTTTAACTTAGAGTTTTCGCCTCTGAGCCTTAGTTTAGGGTGACCTTTTGTCTTGTTTGTTGTTTAGATCCTTAGACTGCTCCTAGATTGTGTGAAAATTAGCTTGTGTGTGTTTGGTTTGCTTATATTTGGGTTGTGTGCCACTTTTGTGCTACGTTAAAGCTTATTTTCCCCTTTTTGATTGAACTGTTAGGCCTGAGGCCTTGAGCTTGGGCTGTCAGGTTAGTACCTTTGAGCTGTGGTGGGTGTTTTACCCGGTTATCTGCATGAGTTGGATTGTTTTGAGATGTTGGTTGGATTGCGCATTAGTGAATAAACATGTTAATAGTATATTCGCATCTAATTTCTAAAAGTAAAGACGTTTTTGTGTTGTTTTGAGATATACTACATTTTTCTATGGACTTGAGCTCCAAGGGAGCGGGATACAGGTATTTGACTGGTTTTATCGATGGAAACTTGGTTTGAGAGAAAATGTAATATTTTTACCTGATAATGCATACGTTGATAAACTCCGGCAGCCTGCAGACTAAATTTTGGGTTTTATTTTTTTGATAAGTTGAGGCGGGGTTCCACAGTTGTCTTGCGGGTCCACGGGACAGTCGGTGAGACAACTTATTATGACCCTATTTGTTAGGTAATGATGGCACTTACTATATCCTACCAGTAGGTAAGCCAATCCGTAAACTCGAAACGGTAAGTAATGGGTTTGAGGGAAGAAGCTAATCAAGAATGGAAAATTCTAAAATAAACAGAATAGATAAGCACAAGCAAATCAAAACATGATATATACAACTAAAGATCCCTCCCAGAACCTGAAGTTCACAAGTACAGAGATACTACAAATAAAAGATGAGTAAAAGTTCCCAAAAGTGGACCAAAAGTATATATATCAACCGACTAGTCTCAAAAAAGAAAAAGATGGGATACTAAAGGAGACGGAAATGACCCCCAACGTCAAGTGCTCACCATAGTCTCCAAAGCTGACTGCAATAGGCTTGATTTATCTGCAATGGTAGCTGATGCTCGGTCCTGCATCCCAAAAGTATAATATAGAGTGTAGTATGAGTACCAAGACAACAGGTACCTAGTAGGCATCATAGGTCGATTGAGAAGGAAAGGTAAAAACAATATGAAAAGAGGAATAAACCTAAATAGGAGTCATAATAAGCATCTAAAGTAGGGAAAGTACAATCTAAGAGAACTACAACTAACTATACTCGACTGGGCCCCTATAAGCCCAACTGGGACATTCGTGCGCAAGTTTATATAAAAACCCTGATGAACACCCATAATCCTTTCGGGTACACATAATAGCTACAACTACCAAGTCTAGGAACCAAGAATCTATGATGACAAGAATCGAAGAACAACTTCATTTCTGAACCAAGAATCTCCAAGAACTGGTGAACCAGGAATGCTCTAGGGGTCAAGGTAGGGACTGGGACCCAGATGCTCGCCCGAATATTCAATATATCTAAGAATGGGACTGGGTATTTGAATGATTCCCATAATACATCGATACGTTTGAGGCCAGGACTGGGTACCCAGATGTTTGCCATACTAGCAAGTTGGCAGAGGCCGGGGTTGGGTACCCAGATGCTCCCCGATGGAATTTCAAAATGGAAGTAGGGAATGGGTACCCAGCGGCTCATAGATAATTTATCCAATGGTACCGAATACTGTTCTTTCTAGCTAGACGCTAATAGTTTTGAGAATCTCCTCCCTAATAAATCAACCGATAAACTACCAAAGCTTGAATCGGAATCGAAATAGAATAATCACACGGTCTAGTATCTCCTATGCATCTCAAAGTGGCAAGGTTACTGCCTAGATAAGGAAAAACTACCAGACACTAGCCTACTAGACCATTCTACAAGGATCTAAGCCCACCGAAGCGACATTGGGGTATCTGAAGCAAGTTTACAACCTATACTAAGGCCAACATAATCTACAATATCAACAACATAATCATGCAACTCCTCTTACAATAATAACAAATAACAGAATGGATCACATGCTTCTAATTACCCAAAATACCCAATGAAAGCCTAAAACATGATTTCTAATACCTAAGATACAAAAATAATCTACCCAACCCAAATTCCATGTATTTTAACACGAATTCACATATTCCAGCTCAATGTAAAGAAAGGAAAGTCATAGCCTAAATGTAGGCTAGAGCCCTGTCCTGGAGCTTTTCCCTTCCAAAAAGGCTCAGAACCCTACCACACTATTAAAAATAGAATCACAATGTAGTTACAGTCATTTAGACATTAATTTTATAATTTTTGAAAATGCACTGATTTTAGGGTCTAAAATGGGAAATGTGGAACCCATATCCAGAATTCTAGAATATACCCTAATAACTAGTCAAAAATGGCACGCCAAGCTCAAGGATCAAATTACAACACAATCCAAGGTTAGAAGACAACATGAATCGGTCATGCAATAAATTCTCATATCTTCAAGCTAAGAGAACAAATAAGGAAGCATCTTTATGCAGTAATTTCTCAAAAATGAAACCCACATGACCCAAACCAAACATACTATGATGTTCCTTGCAGAAAAACTCACAAGTTAGCCTCAAGAATAACTAAAACAATTAAGATGATCAAGTTACAATCCTCCAAAATTCAACACAATTTCATCTCGAAAATGACTAAAAGCACCAGTTAAAATAGAAGTTTACCTCACATGAAGCTTCTAAACAAGTTTCTGAGCTCATCAATGGATTCCCCATGAAATTCCCTTGAGCTTAGACCTTTGAATCACCAAATTTGGTTAAGAAATGGATGAGAAATCGAAGCTTGAAGTTAAGAAACATATGCCGAGTTCATCCTTGGTCTTTTATTAATAGACCAAGGTTTTTCTTTGCGAACACAACATAAGTGGCCCACGAATGCGGAGGTTAGGGTGTTTGGCCTATGTGAATATGGATAGTGGCCCATGAATGCGGAGGCAAAAAGTTACACCTACATGAACGCGGCCTAAGCCCTGCAAACACAGAGGTCAATTTCCTAGACCTCTGCGAATGCGGCCAAGGGCCTGCGATCATGGAGAACAAACTTGGCTGCACCAGATATTAGCTGAAAAGTTGATTTTTACAAAGTTCAAATATTTTGACGGGGTGCTAAAATTCATTCGGAGTCCCGTGTGTGCAAATAAGATATTCTACCTAGCACAATTTTGATGTTTCAAATTCAATTGTGCATTCAAAATTTCAATATGAAGTCGTTACGACTGAAAGTGGGTCCTACACCCAGGGCCCTTTTGAGCTAAAATCCATAAGAGGCCTCGGGGATTAGACTAGAAGCCTCAAGAAGCTAATGAAGAGTCGTTCCAAACCAAACTCGATATTTCAGAGCTAACTGAACTATCAAAATTTTCAGCTAAGAGCATTTTTCAAGAATATTGACCAAAGTCAACTATAGGACAAATTGCAAAGGCAAAAGCACCAAATGTCCCCAAACTCATACGGATTACCTCGGTACTTATTTCGACCATGCTAATAGCCTAATTTGGCCATTCTAGAGCTGATGGGACCTCAAAATTACATCCTAAGGTCGTTTTCCTAAAGTTATGACCAAAGTCAACTTTTCAAGTTATAAAATCTTTAAAATGGGAAAATGGGTCTAAAACCCAAACAAAGGACCAGGCGATCGAGATACCGGCGCTAAGAGGTCATAAATGACATGGGGTTGCTATAAAAATGCTCTAAATGATGAAACAGAAGCATTATTAGGAAAATTTCCTAGAGGGTCATCACACAACTCCAAAACTTTTTGCATTCATTCTACATTAGCTATATATATATTACATTTGAAATTGTGTGAGTTATGGATAGTGTGGTAGTTGTTGTGGTAGCTTGATTATTTTTTTATACTTGTTCATAGTTTGGACTTCCTTTAGCTTCTATTTAGATCCTGTTATACCTTTTTTGCTTCTTATTTATATGTACGATCCTTCTGAGCTTGGTTGGCCTATGATGCCTATTGAGTACCCCGTGTTTGGTACTCATATTATATTTTTGCATCTTCTATGATGTAGCTCCCAGTACGAGCCACCCTCCTTGAGAATTGGATCTTACTTGGTTGTCATTAACTTGGATCGTGGTGAGCTCCAGGCGTCTAGAGACTTGTTGCTTTCCCTCTTTTGTACTGACTTATGTTTTGTATTTTTCTTAGTCAGTTATCTTGGATCTATATCCTTTTCATACTTAGTAGCTCCTGTATTGGTGACACCAAGTCCGGGGATTTGGGTCTTGTGTTAGTTTTTCTTCCTGGTAACTTTTGGGCTTTTTTTGTATATTTTGTATCGAACTACAGGCTTATGATATGACCCATTTCTTATATGTTATTCCTGGCATCCTTTATTATTATTATTATATATTTAAATTATTGTCTTCTGCAAATTCGTGTCCTTGGTTTTAGCCTTTCTTACTTGGTGGGTTGTAATAGGCGCCATCATGGCCCGATTTTGGATCTTGACACGTACCCTAACTAAGAACATCATTTTACACATATATATACGTACACAATCCAACTGATTCAGATAGCATTCCTCTATATCCCAGAATTAACGACTTGCTTCACCATGACATAAAATAAAATAATATTCCCTCCTATTTTGAGTATTTAACTTATGTCTAACCTCCCCCCCCCCAATATTCTCTAACTGTAATCTTTAATCGCATAGTAATCTCTTTTGACCTTACTATAATTACACAAATCTTCACATATACATCTTTATTAAATAATTGAAGATACTTACTCCTAAATAACTTCCTATGGCTTAGCTTTATTGAACAATCTAAATAATGAAAGAATAATAACTACCTCTAAATGTTTGGTAGCCTCCTAATTATAAGAATGGTGCACAGAACACCTAGAAGCCAGTCTTTACTAAACATGACTTATGGACTCCATGGGATACAACCTACTCTGATACCAAGTTTGTCACTCTCCAAATAAGAGGAGGCACAACAAGCACCTAATGCCTAACTTGATCGAGCAAACCAATACATACATAAAATAAATAAAACCACGAGGGCCGACAAGGATGCCATAATAAGCTATTGAAATAAGATAGCTAGACCAGCGAGGTCATAACAATATTAATGATATAATGAAAGGACCGACAAGGCCAACTTAACTGACAAAGAAATAGAAAGACGACAAGGCTGAAACTGAAATCATATACACAATAAGCCGACAAGGCTATACATGGAAACTGAGAAGACCTAAGAAGGTATGTTCACAAGTCTCTATGAATAGTACAACCCAATTAGTTGGAAAAAGTCCCTAGCAATACCAGTAACTATATATTATTCTAAAGTATGCAAAACCTATAAACAAACAACAACTCTAGGAAAAAATAGAGCTTGCCAATCCTCAACTAAGACAACACCCCAATTGCAAAGGCCAATTAGGACCTCTGTTTGAACCTGCAGCACGAATGAGCAACCCCAGGCAATGGGACATTAGTATGAATGAAAATATACTGGTATGAAATATGGAAAGTAGAATCATAAATAACTGTAGTAAAAGGGGTAGTCGAGATACTACTGGGAACTGAAATTTAGATAACCTTCATGGCCGATATCGGACCTCATAATAATAAAATATACATGGTATGCTCGTGTAATTGTATATCAAGAATACATATATATAAATGCAAATGTATGACATACCATGCTAGCAATAGCGGTCTGTTCCGGTATCTAACCGACATCACATAGCCAAACATGTGGCCATTTGTACATTATATACAGTCTTCTAGGAAAATAGGCTCCATACCTCCGATTATAGCTCAGAGTCCATGAATAGCATGCCAGGTATGATAAGATCTTTGAAAACACATAAGTAGGTCAACAAGAGCTTAGCCAATCTTGGCTCTTTGGTACACTTATTCTCATAATCTCATAATCACTTTCGTATAACATGTAAATATATTATGGAGTCCCATATGCATTTAGAAAAAACTTGAACATTTAACTTGACTTTAGAAAGTTAACTTAAATTTGAGGATGTTCGTAAAGAGCTTAAGGTGCTTGAAGAATCTCCTTGTGACTTCATTTAACTTCCATATGACCAGATAGGGCTATAAAATTCATAATAGACTCAAAGCTCTTGACTCGACTTCAAATTAGAACATTAATCATTTTGGTACTCAAAAGGAGACTGACATACTTGACTTTATTTAAGAATAACTCCAAGATGGTAATAGTACGATCCTTTTTAGAAACAAGATAATTGGACAAGTATATCACCAAAAGAATAGAGTGCAAGATTTAGTCTGAATATCATTTTGAAATAACATTTTCTGTAAAAGCTTTTGACAAGAAAAATGGCTTAACAACTCCCTTAGATACAACATAACAATTTTTCAACATTTCATCCTCACTCTTAGGACAACAACTCACTAATAGACATAATGAATAAGAAATTCGGCACAAAATAGCTTTAACCGTCTAACATGCTTCACAGTTTTATAAGTACGATAATAATACGATAAAGTCAAGAACTAAGATTAGCTGCCATCCCAATTCTGTTCACAAAGGGTCTTCCTAGCAATACAATAGTAAAAATGACTCATTCGATGATTTAGAATTTTTAGGATTCGTGTGATATGAAAAAGAGACTTTTTCCTTAACATACCTTGAATATAGACTTGAATAACTTGATTTAGATAATTAATTTTCTTTCAAAAATAGATTAAATCCTCAAAAAATAGTTCTTCCCCCAAAACCTCTTTTACATGCTAAGCACACATGCAACAACTATATCCTTTGCTTTATGTTATTAAAATGAAATCCTCTTTGTTTTGAAGTCATGGAGAAATAAAACACCATTGGAATATCATTTCTCAAAGTGACAATCAAATATTGTTGATTATCATTCATATATACACATATGTTGAAATATCTATTATTTATTATGGGAAATATATATACATACATTGAAATAATAGCTGAGAAGCCTGTATATATATGTATGGTAGCTGAGCAGCATGAGACTAGGTCACTAGTGGACCAGATCATAGAGCGTCTCCCACAAGTGGTTCAGACTCAGGGTTAGTAGATTCATAACCACCTTTGCACCGACATCCGAAAGTATATTTCACTATTATAGGGGTGTGTGGATGGTCTAGAGGCCCACATTACTGTACACATAGCTAGCTTGGGGTCTGTGGAGATAGAGCCCATGCGGGTTTTATTGACAGACTTATGGAGAGACTTGACTGCGCTTTAGGAGAGATGCACTACTACTACAGCTTTGGTTGCCACTGATGCTTTATTATAGTTGATTTCTACTGCTCCTCCTTCTAAGCCCACCTATTTCAATAAGGTGTGGGGTACCATTTCAGCACCTGAGCCCAATAAATAAGAAAAGGGAAATAATTGGAGAGAGGGAGATAACTCCCCATATAACGCTAAAAAGTAAATGAGAGTTGCAAAGAATGAAGACAAAAAGAGTGAAGATTGCTTCCCAAAGAGAAGCCCGAGAGAGAGGAGCTATAGAGACAATAGCTTGAGGCTACATAGGTTGGTGCAGCAGCTAGTGAAGCCACTCTTTCTAAGATGACTGAGATCCTGGCTCCATCTCTGACTACTAGTGAGGTACCTCCCAGCACACTCTCTCTTGCTGTGGGCGATGACCCTTCGGGTGAGCCCACACCGACTGCTGCTGGTGCCACTACACCACCACCAACTGATTCCTAGGGCATCACAGGTATGATCATCTCCCTTGTATGAGCCTTTTGACGTGCTATTATGGATAATGCACAGGTTCTTTGATGGGGGTAGGGCATCTTGACGCTTGGAGTTTTTGTTGCCATATTTCTTTTCTATTAAGCATAATATCTAGTAGAACTGGCATGTGTAGGTTGATTTTGTGTGAATACAAGAGTATATACAAGTATATAGTAGCTTGTGAAAAATAATGAGTTTAACTGAACAAAAATGACTCCCAACTAAAAATTTTTGAAATTCTATATGATCGGTCTTGTAACACCCAGATATTTTTTAAGCTAAGACCAAGCCATCCTTCATTGGCGTATGGGGTTGTAATGAATGATTCATAATTATGTGCATGTATTACGGTTCATTATTAAGTGTGAGAATAGATTTGGAGATAAATTAAAGTCATAAGGATCCTCTAACACAAAGTTGAGTTGAAAGCTTCCTTACCGATTGAGTTTTGGCAATATATTTTACTTAGGTCAACTTCAAATGATTATATCTCCTAAAATATAAATAATTCAATGGACCATGACCTATTAAATTAAAGGTTTGAGTACTCTTTCCAACACCACTAAGTTTACCTCATTTCGAGTTAGTAGTAAAATGTTATACCTATTTTAGTGAAGCCTTGTCTAGCAGAGTGTTTGTACAAAACCCCTTTATGGGTCTTAAAAACTTTCACAACCCATAGAGTCTTCCGGGGGATTTCCTACACCTTTTTTTCAGCAACTTCCTGGACACGTTCTAGGGTTAATTTGGTCATTTCTAAAGCTTTTCATCCCTATTCTAAGTTATTTTTGGGTGTTTTGAAGGAATATATTATTTCATTAACTTGTTTTCCTCTCATAATCATCAATCCAAATAATCTAGTCTTAAGAAACTCTCTCAAAACTAACCTAGGCTTCCTCTTCTTCATCAAGAACCCTAAGGCTTTCAAGTCAAAAATTCAAGATACGAAGAAAAACTTTTCATTTAAAGATTTCCCAAGTTCTTCAACTCTAATAACTTCATAAAAGAGTTTATTTTCTCGAGATCAAGCATCGAGGTTCCAAGATCAAAGGTTTCCTCCAATAAAGCTATTGTTTTTTGAGTTTTGATTATAATATCAATCTTACAGATATGTAAGGCTAATCATAACGTTTGATTAGGTTCATTCACACGCCCTATATCTAAATTCTATCATTAAATAGTTGAGTTGAGTTTTAGCCTAGTTTCTTGAGTTCTTGAATCAATTATAACCCCATTGAGTTTTGCATATAAATTCCATTATTTTCTTATAAATACTACAATATTTCTTGATGAGTTTCTTGAGTTGAGTATTGCTGAGTGTATAGATTCATGTTTGCATTCACATGAACCCTAATTGAGATATCATTTATATTTTATGCTTTGATGGAGTTTTTTTTAGAATGATTTGTGAATATTTTTCCCTAATTATTTTATGCACTATTTTGAGTTTAAAGAATGACTATTTTCATCTTTGATTGAGAAAGGGTTTGAGCATGAGTTGAGTTTGAGAAGGCTCTTAATTATTATTTTGAATATGTGTTTGAGAAACCCCTTAATTATTATCTTGAACATGAGTATTTTAAGTATAAACGAGTTGAACATTATTACTTTAAAACCTCTATTTTGAGATTGACTAAACTTGTTTCATAAACCCTAATAGCATATTGTTGGATATTGAATGCATATGCTTAAAGATCGAGTATAGAGCCTTAAATTTGTGAATGCATAATCGTAATTGGGATGTGAGCATGATGCTAGTGTTGATGAAATTGATAGTCCTTTAATTTTCCTATTTAACCCAAGTGAATGATTTTCACCTAAATGTTGTCAGAAATGACTGTTCAAACATCTCTTAAATAAATTATTCAGAAATTGATTGGTTGAACTAATTGATTTGATAGAATTGATGAAATAATAAGAGTCCATTTGAGACTTCTTGATTTGGAATTATTGTCTTATGAACTTTGAGTCTTGGGGGGAGTATCGAGTACCGAATTGGGTAAGAGTAAGTAATAACTTAAACCCAATAACTACATCGCCAAACATAAGAGAGGATTGAACCGTCAAGTTGGATGTTTCCTAAGATTATTGTTCTGACATGATAGGACTTGATTGGTTTTGGATCCATGATTATTTGAATCATTCTTACCATGGCAAGATATTGAACGGACGTGGCAATAGCATCGGCTTGTTGTACTATCACTAACCCATAAGTGATGGTTGTCAGCTAAGAGAAACTTCCATACAAGTCTTGATAGTACTCTGATTAGATTGGATTGTATATGATTGGTCTTTGTCTAAATCTTATTTTGTTTATACTTAGGACATCTTGATTGAGTTTTTCACCTTCCGATTTGAGATCTCTGAACTGATTTGAGTCTACCTTTATATATGCTTCATTTTGCTATATTACATACTCGTACATTCCTTGTATCAGCATCCATTTGAACCTGCATTATTTCATAATTCATAGACAACTTCTATAGATCATCAACAAGCATACCATTGAAGATCTACTTACATTTTAGCTGATTGGTGAGTCCTCCCCTTGCATCCAGAGGCACTCTTGAGTTATTATCTTTTATTTTGAGTATTTTCTTTAGGGTAGCCATGAGCTTGTCATTGACATCTTTTTTATAGTGATAGAGGCTTTATAGATAAATATATGATAGTGTCGAGTAGATGTTTTGGTTTTCAAAACTATTCTTATGATATGGAATTTATTTGAGATTTTGTTTAAATACATTATTATTCTCAATTTTATTTAAAAACATTATTGTTCTCAAAATATTGATTTGATTAGCCCACTTGAATGTCTTTTAAATTTATTTTAAGTCTTCCATTGAGCGATTGAATGTGTGATCGGACCAAGTGGTTTACTTGGAGTCCAGCAATTGTCTTCGAGTGCCGTCCACTACTAGGGTACCCTTTCGGGGCATAAAAAACTTGATATTAGAGCATAGAGTTCAAGTGTCCTAGGGTGTCTGTGAAGTCATGTCAGTAGGATCTTGTTTATGGTTGTTAGGGCCCCACTTCTATAAATAAGGGACTACAGACATTTAAGTATAGTTTCCCTCCATTCAAATTCTACATCGTGCGATAGAGTTGTTCTCTAAGAAACTTATTTAGATTTGTGCATTTTGCAGGTTCGTTCAACTACCCTTTATACTCAAGGTGGTTGGAGCAGTAAATCTCAGATCCTTATTAATGAGTTACCCTATGATAAAGTTTTTCAAAATGTAAAAAGACTATACCTGCTTGAGAGGAGCTG
This sequence comes from Solanum dulcamara, assembly GCF_947179165.1. Taxonomy (NCBI): domain Eukaryota; kingdom Viridiplantae; phylum Streptophyta; class Magnoliopsida; order Solanales; family Solanaceae; genus Solanum; species Solanum dulcamara. The sequence continues at coordinate 21,781,648 of NC_077242.1, forward strand.
ATTAGTGTGCATTAGTCCGTTGATTTGGAAGAATGCATCCTTATTCATATGAATCATGTGTGAACTAGAGCAAGATGTATTCCCATAGTCCATTCTCTAAAACCTTAGTTCAGAGGTTATCCTCAAGAGGAAAGTTATGTCTATAAAAGACTAGTGTCACTATCTGATGGAATGTGATTTGAGGCATGGTAAGCTATGATTCGTAGAATGATCCTAGAGCTAGAAAGATGGAGTCAGAGGAGTAGAAACCAAATAGTGAAAATAGTGGTTGGTTGAGGAATATACCTAGAGTTATGTATCTATAAGCTAAGCAATGGGGTTAAAAGTCAAGTCCCTTTGACTTTGACTAAAGATGTAGTAAGTATTGTCTAGTAATGATAGAAGGTAGAGGAAGAGTTGTTGGTTAGAATGCATTAGTGTCATGGGCCAATCCTAGGACCTAGATGTAACATGGCGAATAAAGAACCTGAAAGTACCTCAAACAAGCCTCTTAGCCTTCTTTTAGCCTTTCATTGGTAATGACAATAAATAAACAAGTGGAAATCATAATAGTAAATCTTCAACTTACATATGTCCAACAATACCCTAACTTTTAAATTTAACTGAGCTGAGACAAGTCTCCAGCTCACCCTCAATTATAATAGAAAGAAATGCCATAGTAAGTGTCGAAAGATCTTAATATATCATAAGATAGAAAGATAAAGGAGTATTGTACCCGGATCATAGAACTCACCAAAAGTAGTCTTCAAACGAAATATCAACTATCCACATGGATGAGAACGGGGAGGAGCACTGATCCCTACATGGTGATATCATGTAGGCAAAAGAGTATGCGTTAGTACTTTGAATGTACTAAGTATGTAGGAATGCATGAACATTGAATGTACTAAGTATGTAGGCATACATGAACATTAAAATATTTATGTAATATGAAGCATAAGGCAATGCATACTTAATCAATCATATAGATATCCTTTAAAAGATTTATTTTGTAGGAAGATGACCATAACCGATATTTAAGACCATGTGAACTATTACATGGAATCCAACATAACCCCCTACGTTGGCTAGGGAGACTACTTGTCGGGTAGAACTTCGTCAACTTCATTCATTTCTTTAACTTTATCTTTAAGGGCTTTGATTGATCCATTAGCCTAAGCCTACAAGGGCTCCTATATTGGCACATAGTTAATGAGATAAGGGGTTGCTACTAGGATTCCCTTACTTAATTCCACCTCAATAATCCATTCGGTGCTAAGTCAATCACACAGAATAGTTTAATACTTCAAAATAGTCATAGCATATAACTTGAGAATTTCAAAATATCATATTTGGTAGAATAGCTCATTAAAACCTTTGGTAATTCAAATATGCAAGAATTATCCTTATTGCATAAAGAATCCATCATTCATATCATTTCATCATTCTTTTATTTCATAAGACTCTCTTTTGATCATAGACATTGCTTTCATAAATATTCATTAGGAGTAAAAGCTTTCAAGTCAAACTTCATTGAAAACATAGTAAAACTAGATGAGTTTAAATCACTTCAACTTTCACAGATAAATGTAAATGAAATTATGCATAAATACTTTGAAATCCATCAATTAAAAATTATGAGTTAAACATTCCAACATGAATTTTAAGAAACTTTAAAGAGCTAAATAGAGAAAATACTTGCAAACCATCAATTCATAAATATGAAATCATTTTGCATCAAAATAGATAAATAATTATTAGTTTAACCGTGATTCATGCTATTAAGTAGAAATAAGAATTACCCATAATAAAATCTTACTCAAAATCAAGAGATTTAGTTGAAAGAGTTTTGGACTACATGGGTGGAAAAATCCATGGATAAACACTCACATACCTTAGAGTAAAGCTTAAAGAAAATAAACATAATTTATCATATAATCAAAATACTTTAGGCATGAGAGTGGAAGGAATACTCTCATTGGATTCTTACATACGCTAATATAAGATAGATAATTAAACTTCAAATACTTAATAATCTGTTATATTCCGTATTTTTGCACATTGGACGATTCGTGAGCTAATGGGCATAAATTCAAGGACTTTTAATTTCGAATTTTAAAATGGCATGAATCGTTTGTAAATGAAAGTTATATGGATAATATATGTGAAGTTAAAGATAACTCAAGAAGAACCCTTGAGCCAAATCAAAGTGGAAGACATCAAAAATATTCTTTTTTAAGTCACGTTTTCGCATGAGCTGACTTCGGGAGGCCATAACCCCTTTAAAATTTGGGAATGTGGGAAAACTCTCAAAATCAGAATTGTAGATAATTGAAACAAATTTTTAACCATAGTTCTTGGTATTATATGTGACATCAGATAAAGAGTTATGGACGTTTTAAGGTAGAAAGATCAAGCTGGGCAGTGAGTTCGGCCAACTCGATTCCAAGTCGGGTCAGGCCCATTTTCCTTAACATTTAAGGGATATTTTCAGCCTCCCTTCCTCATTTTCAGACCAAGAAATATCTAGAACATTTTAGAGAGAGAGGGAGAGAACTCCAAGGCTAAGAAAATCCATTTTGACCAAAATCAGAGCCACGAATTCCGAAACTCATGAAGAGAAAAATGTTGTACGTCGCATTGCCTTCAATTTGAGCTAAAAATCAGCCAAGAAGGAGACTGTCAATGTGGTTTCTGCATAATTAATTAATATTAATGACTTTTTTTTATTTTTAACAAATTTATTCAGAGTTTTAACGGATTCGAACAGAGAAAATAGCGTTATAAATTCGTTTCTTATTTGTTGAGATTTATGGATTAAGGGATTATTTTGGGTGGATTAAATGGATGGAATTAGCTGAGTTATGATGTATAATAATTATTGATATTGTTTTTGATGTTGTTGATGAGTAGTTGTTCTTGAATTTAGAAGAATAAAGTGTATGAAAATATAGTATATATTTTGGAACTATTTGGTATGATATTTGTGGCTATTTTGCAGTAATATTTTGGGGACTGTTTCATGGTTGTTACGAACTATTTTATGGGCTGGAATATCCGGGGATTAGCTGTAGTTGTTGTTGTTGTTATATTATGGATATACGGAAATGAAGAAGTGAGTACGAGCATTGATATTCGAATGTATATTGGGCTACTTTGGAAGTAACTTAAGGATGAATTTAATTCTATATTTATATGGAATCGTTGGTATTATTTTTGTTGATATTTTAATTGGTGTTTGGCTAAATTGGAATTTCGAGGATTATTACATTTGTAAGGGAAATGCTGCCCGAATTTTATTAAGTTTCATTTGTACTTGGATCAGTTAGTAAGTGATATGGATACCTAACTGTGGCCTATGTCATCTTAATTTTAGACCCACGTGCTTGAGAAGTAGACGTTGTACATATAGATAGAGCTCAAGGTATGTAAATCTAACTTTTCTTTCTTTTGGCATATCTTAGATTTAAGTAATGAATGATATGAACTTGGGGTAATTCTATTCATAGATTACGAGTATAATTCACGATTCTTATTTATTTTCTGGTGTGATTGAGCTATTGCCCCTTGAGTCCTCTATACATTGGATAGTTGCAGGTGTATAAAATTCCCTATTTTTACAAGCTTTGTCATAATTAGAGTCCTTAACTTACAATAGCTATTCAAATTATCTTGTTGCATTACCCACACCCAGGTCCGCGATGCAGACTTGTTGCGGACCACATTGCCTCGTAGATTAAATTCAAGCTTCAATTTTGGCCACTACATGTCACAGGTCCGCGTCATGGACTTGTCGAAGACCATACTTCCTTGTGCTTGAATTCTTGATTTTGCTTGGTTTATTCTTCATGGCCAAGTCTGCGACTACACTATCTTGGCCAATAAATTCCATACTTTAGGCATTCAAGTGTTAGTTATTCTACTCATTCTATTGAGTCTCAGATGATGATCTAATTATATATGGTTGTTAATGATACCCTGCTCGTGTATATTGTTATTGTATTATCCACCGAGTCCTACGATAGGCCGGGTATGTTATCATGTATGGATTCTACTATATTATTCACCGTGTCCAATAATGGGCCGAGTACGGTATGTACAGGAATTTATTGACCGAGTCCCTTACTAGAGGGTTGAGTACAGTATATGTATATATATGATGATATGATGATATAATTATGACACCGAGTCCCATAATGGGCCTGGTACAGTATAAGATAATGATATTCATGATCTCATTTCATAAAGCGAAGGTACAGTGATTTATTAATTATTATACTTGTCTTCTGAATCTTTATTTCAGATGTGATCTCCTTTATGGTATTTTATGTTTTATATACTCAGTGCATATTTTGTACTGACCCTCTCTCTTCAGAGGGTCTGCGTTTAATGCCCATAGGTGTAAATATTTGCTTTGGTGATCTGCCAACTTAGGACTTCTATTCAGCTGTCTTGGATACTCTATTTTCCCGAAGCCTAGACTTTTGGAACAGATCTTTTTTGATGTATATATTGTTTATCTAGGGGTATGGCGGGGCCCTGTCCCATCATATGATAATGTTGATACTCTTAGAGGTCTATAGACATATGGGTGGGTTTTGTATGAGTTTGTTTAGTTGTGTCTATATGATGTGTTGTGGATATTGATATGTAATGGCAGCCTTATCGGCTTGCGTGTCCTTTTATGATATATATTCATATAAACATGTTATGAACCATTGGAGTTCTTATGTAAGTTTTCATATTATTCATAGTTCAGTTTGACTACATTTGATAGATAGGTATACGGGTGTCCAAGTCGGGCCCAGCCATGGCCTACGGGGATGGGTCATGATAAAAGTGGTATCAAAGCAGTTCATCCTCGGAGGCAGAGTAAGGGCAGCAAGTCCTTCTTTCAAAGGATGTCTTCCAACTATCCTCCATCAACAGTAAGTGAACCTACGATGCATAGCAGTTATGTTCAGCAGACACAAAGTCACTAGAATTCTAGAGCCCAGGGTTCTCAATCCCAGGCTAGTGTTGCTCAAGGTTCGAAGAGAAAGCCATATTTTGGAAAATATAAAAGCTCTATCTAGGAGAGTGCAAAGAGGGAAGGAATGGATATTACAAATGTAGATAAGTGGAACATTTTCATAAAGAGTTTCTGATATGGGGTAACATAGAGTAGTCTTCTACCACGGTACCACCAACTAGAGGTAATCAGAAAGGTACCACTTCAGGTACGGGCAGAGGTTCAAACTGCTTATATGCCATAGATAGATGCCAAGATCAGGAGAACTCCCCATACGTTGTGACACATATGATTCAAGTTTTTACTCTTGATTGTTATGTTTTAAGGGATCCAAGTGACACATTATCATATGTATCTCCTTATGAGGTTAATAGATTTGATATAATTTCTGAGTGTCTTCTTGAGCCGTTCAGTGTATCCACTCCTGTTGGTGAGTCTATCTGAGTTGAGAGGGTTTGTAGAGATTGTAATATATCTATATACCAATGGATACCATGGATGACTTAGTTGAGTTAGACATGGTTGATTTTGATGTGATTCTTGGCATGCAGTGGGTATATGCTTTTATGCCTCTATTGATTATAGGACACGGATTGTTAAGTTCAGTTTTCTGAATGAACCTATCTTAGAATAGAAGGATAGTCTTATTATGCCTAATGGTAAGTTTATCTCCTACCTTAGAGATAGAAAGTTAATCTCTAAAGGGTGTATTTATCACATCATTAGATTCAAAGATGATAGTGTTGAGTCCCCTACTATTGAGTAAGTCCCGATTATAAATGAGTTTCCTAAAGTATTTTTTGAAGATCTACCCGGAGTCATTCCTGATAGAGAGATAGACTTTGAAATTGATGTCCTTCCTAATATGCAACCTATCTCTATCCCACCATATAGAATGGCTCCTGATAAGTTGAAAGAATTGAAAGAACAACTGAAAGATCTACTATATAAGGGATTTTTTAGGTCGAGTGTCTCACCTTGGGGCACTCCTGTCTTAATTGTGAGAAAGAAAGATGGATCATTGAGAATGTGCATTGACTATCGTCAACTGAAAAAGGTCAACATAAAGAACAAGTACCCCATTCCTTGAATAGATGATCTATTTGACCAGCTTCAGGGTGCTACTTGTTTTTCTAAGATAGACCTGAGATTAGGCTATCACCAGTTCAAAGTGAGAAAATGTGACATTCCAAAAACTACTTTCTGAACCCATTATGGTCACTTTGAGTTTCTTGTTATGTCCAACATTTATGGACTTGATGAACAGAGTGTTCAACTAGTTTTTAGACATATTTGTGACTGTATTTATAGAAATGATATATTGATCTATTCGAGGAGTGAGGAGGAGCATGCTAATTATCTCAGAATTATTTATTAGACTCTCAAAGAAAGAAAGGTGTATGCTAAGTTTTCAAAGTGTGAAATTTGGCTTGCTTCTATAGTATTCCTAGGCCATGTTATATCCGGTAAGGGTAAACAAGTTGATTCACAGAAGATTGAAGTGGTTAAGAACTGGCCAAGGCCCACATCCCCGATTGACATAAGAAGTTTTTCGGGTTTGGTTGGCTACTACCATAGATTTGTTTAAGGGTTCTCACCCATATCTTCACATTTGACTAAGCTAAATAAAACGAATGCTAAGTTTCAATGGTCAGATGCTTGTGAGAAGAGTTTTCAAGAGTTAAAAATAGGATGGACTACTGCTCTAGTGATATCCCTATAAGAGGGAACTGATGGTTTTATTATCTATTAATGCCAAAGGGAAAAGTTATTGCATATGCTTCTTGACAACTTAAGATTCATTAAAGGAATTACCTGATTCACGACCTTGAGTTAGCAGCCGTAGTATTCGCTCTCAATATTTGATGTCACTATCATTATGGCATGTATGTCCATGTGTTCATAGATCACAAGAGACTACAATAAGTTTTTACTCAAAAAGATCTGAACCTAAGGCAGAGGAGATGGATTGAGCTTCTCAAAGATTATGATATGAGCATTCTCTACCAACCAAGTAAAGCTAGTTTGTTGATGATGATCTTAGAAGGTTATCTATTGGGAGTATAACCCATACAAAAGAGGGAATGATATATTTGGATAAAGAAGTGTATAGACTCGCATGTTTGGGAGTTCAACTTATTGAATCGAGTAAAGGTGGTACTCTCATTCAAAATGGGGCTGAATGATCTGTAGTTGCAGAGGTTAAGGAAAAAGCATGATCAAAATCCTATTCTCCTCCAACTAAAAGATGATGCTCACAAACAAAAGGTGATGACTTTTGCAAAAGGGGGAGATGGAGTGTTGAGGTATCAAGGGAGATTGTGTGTTCCAAGAGTTTATGGTATCTGAGAGAGGGTCTTGGAAGAGGCCTATAACTCATGGTACTCCATCCATCCAGGTTCTACAAAGATGTACCATGAACTTAGAGAAGTATATTGGTGGAGTGGAATGAAGAGGAATATAGTTGAGTTTGTGTCCAAGTGCCCTGCCAATAAGTTAAAATTGAGCACCAAAGGCCTTGTGGATTAGCTCAGAATATTGAAATTCTAGAATAAAAGTGGGAGATGATCAATATGGACTTCATCAAAAATTTACCGCGATCCGACAGATAGCATGACTCTATTTGGTAATTATTGATAGGATGACCAAATAAACCCATTTCTTGCCAATTATGACTATAGACACCGCAAAGTATTATCCTAGGATGTATCTTCAAGAGATTGTTAGACTGCATGGAGTTGTTTTGTCTATCATTTCAGTTAAGGGAGCTCAGTTAACTGCCTAGTTTTGGAAGTCATTCCATAAAGGTTTGGGTTCAAGAGTGAACCTTAAAACTGCTTTCCACCCACAGACAGATGGCCAGGTAAATCGTACGATTCAGACTTTGGAGGATATATTGAGAGCATGTATCATCAACTTCAAAGGTAATTAAGATGATCATTTACCTCTTATTGAGTTTGCATATAATAACAACTTTCATTCGAGCATTCAAATGGCTCATTATGAAACTCTATATATGAGGAGATGTAGATCGCCAATTGGTTAGTTTGAATTTGGTGAAGCTGAGTTGATTGGGCCAGACTTGTTTCACCAAGAAATGGAGAAGGTGAAGATCATACAAGAGAAGTTGAGAACTGCTCATAGTTACCAAAAATCCTACACTGATGTTAGAAGAAGAGATTTGGAGTTCGAAGTGAATGATTTGGTTTACTTGAAGGTCTCACCCATGAAGGGTGTGATGAGATTCGGGAAGAAGGGGAAGCTTAGTCCCTGCTATATTGGTCCTTATCAGATTGTGAAGAGGATTGGTAATGTAGCTTATGAATTGGAGTTGCTATCAAATTAACAACTATTCACCCCATATTTCACACCTCTATACTTAAGAATTGTTTGGGAGATCATTTGCTTATTTTCCCAACTGATAGCATCGGGATAAAAAAGAGTTTGAGGTACGAAGAAATTTTGGTTCAGATTCTTGATCGTCAGGTTAGCTAGTTGAGAACCAAAGAAGTAGAGTTTGTCAAAGTTCTATGGAGAAATCAGTTTGTTGAAGAGGCTACATGGGAAGTTGAAGAGGATATGAAAGCTATATACGCCCATCTATTCGTGGCTCCTAATGATGATGTCGATGGTAATATTCCTATTTTTCCTATGTTTGATTTGAAGTTTATTCGGAGTTTAAGTATTTGATGTGTATTCTTGAATTCAGGTAGTGATTGTTTGATTGAGTATTTGAGTCTTGATTGTATTTGTGCCTTGAGAAAACCCTTAGCTTGGTCTTTATTGGAGGAAGAATGATCTCAAGGGGGATATATTGTAATACTCTATGTCATTATAGCCTAGAAAAAGTTCAAAAATCATGAGAAGAGTTAATAAAATGGACTGACCCAGTGGACCACGAGTGACCTCTATGATTCGTAAAGAGTTCCATTAGTTATAGAGATGAATCGTAGACCTTCCCAACACTTAGTTAAAATATTGGATTCTGACAAGCCACCTTACGACTAACCTTACAATTCGTAAGGGTTTCTATGAGTCATAGAAGGGACTCGTAGAACTCCTTGACACTTAGTCAAATTTTAGAAGAAGAAGACATCCTATGAGTGATGTTGATAAGTCGTCCAAGTGTTTACGAGTCATAGAAATGACCCCTAGAGAAACATCAGAGACTCAATTTTCTCAGATTTTCAAAGACCTGCAGGATGAGTCACATCTATGACTTATCGAGTTATTTATGCCTCATAGACCTGAGTTGTAGACTACAAGCTTTTCCATCCAGTTCCACGAATGGACTTGACGATCCATCTAAGTTCCAATGAATCATAATTACGACCCGTAGAAGACCAGTTTTAGTTTTTAATGAAGGTTAAGTTGGTCTTTTCCCACCCTTCTCAAAGAAATATCTTGACATTTTGGGACTATTTTGAGTCCCTTATCAGTATCCTAAATGCCAAAGGCTATCATTAAAACTTAGATTATTTGAGAGCAGGAATTGGAGAAGAGAAAGAAGGCTAGGGTTCAAGTTCTTCAAGTGAGGCCTTTAAATTCTTGATTTTTCTTTGAGTCCAAATATGTAAGGCTAAACTAAAACAAGGACTTTGTTCCTCCATGTGCCCATGATTGTGATAGATTGATAGTGAATGAATTGAGTCCCTATGATTGTATTTTTTGAGAATATCTTCCTTAAAATTTACATGTTTTATTCATTATTGGTAAATTCATGCTTTTCTCCAAATTAGTTTCTTGAACAAATGATTTTAACTACTTGTTTCAAAAAAACTAATAACCTATTGATGGGTGTTGAATGTATACATTTAAGGATTAGGTATAGAGACTTGAATTGGTGAATACATGATTGTGATTGAGATGTGAGCATGATGATAATGTTGACGAACTTGATGTTCCTTTATATTTTCATAATTAAACCCAAGTGAATGTTCTCAACTAAAGGTTGTCACAAATGATTGTCTAAACTTTTCTTAAATAAATGATTGAAAAATTGATTTTTCAAAAGGATTGATTTGATAGAATTGATGAATTGATAAAAGTTCATTTAAGACTTGTTGATTTGATTGGATTGGATTAATTGTCTTATGAGCTTTGAGTCTTGGGAGGAGTATCGAACACCTAATTGCGTAAGAGCAAGTAATAACTCGAATTGAATAACTACATCGCCAAACATAGGAGAGGATTGAACTGTTAAGTTGGATATTTCCTAATTTTATTATCTTTACATGATAGGACTTGATTGGTTTTGGAACCATGACTGGTTGAATCGTTCTTATCCTGGAAAGGTATTGAACAGACGTGGCAACAATGTTGGTTTGTTGGCTCATAAGTGATGATTGTCGGATAAGAAAAACTCTCATATAGATCTTGATATTTCTTTGATTAGATTGGATTCGATTGTATATGATTGGTCACTGTCTAAACCTTATTCTTGATTTAGATTTATGACATCCTAATTGTGTCATTGTCCTTTTAGTTGACTCCCTTGAATTGATTATAGAGATTAAGGTAAGTTTTGTTGATTATTTCTCTTTCCTTCCATTTTACATACACGTACGTTCCATGTACTGACACCTTTTGGCCTGCATCATTTCATGATGCAGATATAGGTTCTAGAGATCATCAACTGGTGCTCCGTTGAAGATCAATCTTCCTTTCCTGACAGTGGTGAGACCTTTTTGCCTTCAGAGGGATCTTGAGTATTTCATTTTCTTTTAATTATGATTTAAGGTAGCCATGAACCTATAATTGGCACCACTTAGACAGTTGATAGAGGTTCATAGACTATATTGTTGATATATTGATTGGATATTGTTTTTTGGCTAGTTTCATTCATTCTAGTCTTATTGATTTGATTTAGCAAGATTGTTGGCCTTTGGTATTATCTTGAGTTGTTTTCTTGATGAGTTGAGTCTTTTGTTGATAGATTGTTGGCTAGATGAATGTATGAATAGGCCAACTGGTTCTCTTAGGGCTAGCAATAGTCTCTGAGTTCCGGTCATGCCTAGGGTATCCTTCCTGTGCGTGACACTATCATACCAAACTAACTAAACAAAATCAAACCTTTCTTTTGTAATTTTCACGATAACTTTCTAATGACTTGAAAACAAAACTTGACAACTAGCTAAGTTTAGATGTCACAATAGTATCATGACATGAACAAATTAACAATTAATATTTGCAGGAAACAAACCAAGAAGACTAACGAGTAGTGAACTTAACAAAAAATTGTAAATTTGAGCACGAAGTTCGAGCAAGTTCAACTTCCTAATTCAATATTTATGGACAGCAGACCTCAGAGGATTTTCATAAGGATTTGACAAAGTAGAACTTTACTAATATAATCCACATCAAAATCACAAACTAAGAGTTAACACTAAACTTATCAGACTAACATCGAAGGGAAGCTCAAAACTGAAACAGTTGTGAAAAATGGATTAAAGCATAGTTTGACTTTTAAAAATATTCAAACGAATTTGGGGAAAAGAAAAAAATCAGTAGTAGTTCAAACTAAACAGGAATCAAGTTTGAGCTTTTTGGGTAACAAAAAAAGAAAAAATAAAATCAAAACATACACAAACAAAATTACACTACTAGAGTAGTTCATAGAAATAAAACTATACTAAACAAAGAGAAATTTAGCCTATAATTAAGATAGACAATAACTATGAAATTAATGCACTAAGAAATAGTAGACTTGTTCAACAATGATTTACTTAGACCTGAAGTCCCAAACATGGTATTGATTTTTGATCTTCAAGGATATATTTGTTAGAAGAAAGATGAATGGAACATGTCAAAAACAGCAAATGTTGTGCGTTTGGTTCTCCTCAAATGGATATGAATTGTTTCCTTCATGTGATACATCACCTCAAGCTATTTCATGTGCCGATTTTTAGTAAAACAGTGACAACAATATACTATACACAAACTTAGTATAGAATTGAAACAAACAACCATGTTAATTTTACAAGCATATACTCGATAGACCACACCATTTTCCTTCTCTTTAAATTCAAATGGTACTGATTTGTAGCCATGGTAACTAATTAAGATAGAGATAAATTCATCAACCCGTATCTTTAGTATCTTTAGTATCTTTAGTAAACCAAATGGGCAGTGATTTAATTTTAGCTTACTCCCTAAAATTAATTCATCCATACAAAGATATCTATGAGGCAATATTCACATTAAAATGTATTAAACAAACACATATTAGATAGGTTCATCAACTATTCCACTAAAACTAATTCTTATTAACCATTTTTATACACAGACTTTTGGAAAATAGAGTAGCTAAATGACTTCAAATGGGCAGAATCAAGGTAAAAACAGCAAATGTCGTGCGTTTGGTTCTCCTCAAATGGATATGAATTGTTTCCTTCATGTGATACATCACCTCAAGCTATTTCATGTGCCGATTTTTAGTAAAACAGTGACAACAATATACTATACACAAACTTAGTATAGAATTGAAACAAACAACCAAGTTAATTTTACAAGCATATACTCGACAGACCACACCATTTTCCTTCTCTTTAAATTCAAATGGTACTGATTTGTAGCCATGGTAACTAATTAAGATAGAGATAAATTCAGCAACCCGTATCTTCAGTATCTTTAGTAAACCAAATGGGTAGTGATGTAATTTTAGCTTACTCCCTAAAATTAATTCATCCATACAGAGATATCTATGAGGCAATATTCACATTAAAATGTATTAAACAAACACATATTAGATAGGTTCATCAACTATTCCACTAAAACTAATTCTTATTAACCATTTTTATACACAGACTTTTGGAAAATAGAGTAGCTAAATGACTTTAAATGGGCAGAATCAAGGTAAATGACACAAAAACAATAATTTTACTTCCAGAAACTGAAAAAGAATACTTAAGACGAGGGCGATTACCAACCTTGTGGAGCAGCAAACTAAAGGACTTTTTGTCAAAGATTTCAAATTCGAACTCCTTTTCCAAACTCAAATTCAAGAGCCAAAATAGAATGAACTAAGATTAAAGGTGTCACGACCCGAATCTGGCCCAAATCTGGAGCATGATGGCGCCTACTATAACCCCTGAGTAGGCAAGCCAACCCAACTAAAAAGCATAAATTTTACATAAATTTTTAATTAAATAAATAAAATATCATAAGAAGATGGAAGCAATGATTAATATAGCAGAAGATATCGGGCCAAGTTATAAATGTGTAACTACGATAAAAAATATACAGGGCACAAAAGTGACCAAAAATATGATGAATTGACACTAGACCAAACTCCGGACTTGGTGTCATCAGTACAGGAGCTGCTAAGTACAAAAGTTGATAACACATATACAGTACAACGCTAACTATCCAAAAGTACAAGTGTAAGTCAGTACAAAAGTGGGAGAGTAGTGAATCTCTTAACGTCAAAAACTCACCACAATCCGTATCTCGCATAACTATGGATGATCAGGCGTGCACCGAGGATGGCTCGAACTGAGAGCTACATCAAAAAGATGCAGAAGTGCAGTGTGAGTACCAAAACATGGGGTACCCAATAAGCATCATAGGCCAACCAAGCTCAAAAAGAATAAATATATAACAAGAAGCATGATGATACTAAAAATATCACAGGAGTCAAAGTTACAACTACGGGTGCATGGGGTGCGGGAAGAATAACAAGGTCAAATAATCCCAACTACAACAGGTAACCACTACAAAGTGCCTCATTTCACAGAATACAGGGAGAATATATATATATATATATATATATATATCACAAGCAAATCTGTTACAATAATCCCAAAAGTATTATGAAACGTCTAGAACAATCCTCAAGCTCATCAATATCAAGTAATAACCTAGAATATGTATCAACGGGCCACCCAGAATTCACACCTCGAGTTTATCAATGGTGGATATAATAGTGTAGCCCAAAGTCAATAAAAGGGTCACCAAAAATCATACATCGAGCTTATCAAATCATGAGATGCCATAACAAGATGTCACCAATTTTACCTTAAATTCCTTCTACCTATTCATTAACCGAAATCTTAGTATCATCATTTATTCTTCTTTTAAAAGATTTTTTTATCATCGGTGAGGTAATCTAGAAAAGTAGTATGTCAAAATCATATTTTACTCAAGCCAAAAAAATCATCAAAGGCATCAATTTACTAACCTGGGACTCTGGCATACCAAAAGCATGGCCTCGAGCCCAACATTCCAATGCCAAAAGCAAACAAGACATAAGCATAAGCCGAAGTCACAACAAGTGGGCAACCAAAATCAAACAAGTCAAACAAGCGGCATCTTAAGTTCAAATTACCTACAAGCAAGTTCTAAGGATTCTAAGCGATGTAAACAGGTCAAGATAGTAGCTAGACTAAGACTGCACCAGTTAAAACCCGAACTAGTTACTAGCAATGATCATTGACTCTAAATTTCTCAAAAGGATATCAACACCTAAATCGCCAACCTAATCACACGTTACTATCCAAAATATATGTAATGACCCGTTAGGTCATTTCGAGAATGAGTCATCCTTCTTTCATAAAAGATCCTTTTTGTAAATTTAAATTTGGAATTTTGGACTATTTGATACCTATGGTTATTTAGTTGGCGTGCAATTTTAGATAAATAATTTAATTTATGGTCTAAACTATTAATCTATTTAAATACCATTATGACTTAGCCTATATATTAAAATAGGTTAGTGGAAGGTTGTCATTTTTAATACTTAATTAAGTAGAAAAGAAACAAAAGAAGAGACAGAAACATACCTCCCGAAAAAAGAAGAGAGAGCGCCGCAACTTTCAGGTAAAGAAAACAAAGTTCTGACCTTAAACTTTCTATAACTAATTTGATGCATTGGTAATTGGTGAGCCTTAATATTTATTCTTATTATTTTATTGCTTTGTTACTAAGAAAGGAATGTGGAATGGGTTTTATTCAATTTATATTACTGATTCACGTGGGTTCCTAGGTTAATGATTGGAAAATAATGGGCTAATAATGTGAAAAGAATGGGTAGAATTAATCAATTCAAATAGGGCTACCAGGTACGAAATAAAGTATGACTATAATAAATCATAGAGTAGTGGGAAGAAAATTATACATACTTGTTAGTTGGCAGTGTAGCATCATCGCTTGCAATTGTGATCTCAATGTTTAGGATTTTTCACATGCTATCGTATGATAATTCAAGTTTTGGTAAAATTAGTATACATAATTAAATATTAGGTGTATTATATTATATGAATACCGTTAGGTTTATGATATTTGGAGAAATTGAGACATAACTCTAGGCTTCTAACATAGCAAATATGAGAGTAGACACGTGACAATATGGGTATTGTTAGTTTTGAAATGTTATAGTGATCATTTATTTGACTAGATTACATTGATATAGAGCCTAAGTGAAAAGGGAAGGCTCAAGTTTCGAAGTGATTGATTGATTATTTGAGGCTAGTGAACTTTTAAACCTCAGTTTAAGCTTGTAGATGTTAGTATTTTCTTGTTATGTGCACTAGGGAGTAATGAGAATTGGACTGGATTATTGACTGTATGATTGATCTTTAAAATGGAGATGATAGATATAAAATGGCAATCTAATGATGTGTATTGGTGTGATTGATGAGATGATATTATTGACTTATTTTGGATATGTGAAGTGACTATATTGATATGAGATGTGAAATTTTTTATTGATATCATGCTATTATTGTGAATTACTGAACCTTAATTGATTGCATTGGTTTTGATACACTGTGCTGAGACTAGAAAATGATATAAAATAAAAGGGTCGGGCCACACGTTCCGTTGCAGGTATTATGAAACAAGGGTTTGGGCCACACACTCTATGGCAGGATATGTACATTAAGGGGATGGACCAACGCTCCGTGATAGGTTACATGGACAAATAATTTCACCATAAGTTTTGGACGGTGATTCCACGGATGTGTATCGATAGGACAAACATGCATCATGTCATTGCATTGCATCGCATTGTTTTTTATATTTGTGAATTCATGTTTACACATTATTGCTCTGTATATGTTGAACTTGACTTGATATGGTTCATTTAATGAGACTATTTATGAGTATTCATGGACTGTATTATTATTATTGTACAAAGTGTAAAGTTGGGTTGATTTTATACAGGTTGTAGTTAAGGAGATTCAGTTGGGATGACAAGAGTACTTGTAATATATTGAGCTTTTCTTAGTATTTGTTGTCCAGATGTTGGGTACCATGTTGTTTGGTACTCACCCCTTGCTTCTATAATTTTTTAGGTTGTGAGCCCGGACCTGCTTGATCTCCTAGTGTTTTCTACCATATCTGAGGCTATCATTTCGAGTGTTGAGGTTGATATTACATCCATCTAACAGAAACCTCTTACTCTTTTATTATGTTTTAGTCCTATTCTAGATACAAAGATATTGTGACTATATTTCTTTTCGTACTTCGGTAAAGTATTAGTGGCTTGTACACTTGACAACCAGTCTTAGGGAAATTTGGGATTATTTACCTTTTTTTGACTAAGTTAAACCTTTCTTTATTTTATTTACTTCCTCATTCATTTATCGTTGGGTCTTAGGCTGACTTGTCTCAGTAGATTGAGATGAGTGCCATCAAACTCGAATTCAGGTCATGACAATATACCAATTCTAACCAAGCCAAGTCTAACAAAAGGAAGCCATAACCTACCTTAAGGCCGGAACCGCACACGAACCGCTAAACTGGAGCTTTTCCTTTTGAAACTGCCTTCGAATGATGCCACTCTATCAAATTATCGAAAAACACATCAAAACAAAGCTAATGATACCCATATTACTATAATTAAAAACAAACTCAAAAATGGGTCAAAATTTGACATTGGGACCCGCACACAAAATCGAAAAAACAACTCTGTCACAAAGTCCCAACTATTAAGGAACTTGTTCTCCAAAAATGGCACATTCCGAGCACCGAAAGGCTTCAAAACAACTCTACCAATTTCAAGCCATAGAATAGCAAAAAATGTAAGGAAACAATGAAATTACGTGAGACTTACAAGGTTTTAAAGACGAGAAAGGATTCCAGAACATCCTCGCAAGAATTTCCAACTCAATGGAACAAGAATCATGAATTTTGGTTGAGAATTGCTCTCAAAAACCCCAAGAATGCCAAGTCTCAAAATGACACTTGATTGCTGGACGGGTCTATTTTAAGACCACTAAATAGCCTCATTTTTTCTCTGCGAACGCAGAGACAAGCCCGCAAACACGGAGGTTAGGCATGCTAACCTTTAGCGAACGCAGAGAATCCTCCTGCAAATGTGGAGGCTTCGCTGCAGCACTCTCCTCGAATGCGGCCAAGAGGCCCGTGAATATTGAGCTTAAGAGTGGGATACACCAAGAGCCCTACATCAGCTAAGGCCAAGGAAATTTGAAATTCTCTGATAGGCTTCAAAATTTATTCGAAACCACATCAATACAAACGGGCAATGCTACCCAATTGAAAAGTAAATTCTGAACTCAATGAAATTGATGGATTTTCCAATAGAAGTCGTTTCGATGAAAAGTTGATCAAAGTCAAAGATTTTTAGAGTTTAACACTTAAAAGCACAAAAATGGACAAAAACTCATTCCAGACACCTTGAGAATCGAACCAAAGGCCATTCTAGACTAAAATTGATGTTTCAAAGCTAACCGTGTTGAAAAATTTTCATCCGAGTGCAGTTGCTCAAAATATTGACCGGATTCAAACTAGGCCAACTTTAACCTTAAAATAACTTTTCATACAAATTCAAAATGGAAACCTCAAAACCGCACCAACCCTCTTCCTAGACTAAAAAGGACCTTCCAGAACTGATGAAATTGTCGAAATTTCTATTCATCCCTCGAATCTCCAGATGTTGACTAAAGTCAACTCTTTCAAGCCTTAATCCATAAGAATGGTCAAACCACCTCAAAACTCAATTGAAAACCTAGGGAAGTGTGCCACCCATCCCAACATCATGTAGAGATATAAAGAAGCTACGGGAAGGGATAAAATAGTAAAAACATGCAAAAGCACAGAAATGACCTTGGAGGTCATTGCAAAAGGATGGGTTTTGAAATCTGATCTTTGAAGTGAAGGAATAGTGTGAAGTGTATTTTCCGTTTTGAATTAGTTCTTCAATTGATTCTTGGATTCCTTTGTAGGTGGAAATCATTCTTATTTATAGGAAAATTTGGACTTGAAAAATCCAGATTTGAATCCAAGTTTAGACAAGTTCTCTAACACAGTAGGGAGAAGACGAGAAATTGAAAAGATCTCAAAAAAACTTACTTTCTACTTTGATTTGACCAATGGCGTGAGCGAAAATTTTGCTGAAAATGGAAGGTGGCGGGCGACGATGGTACGGAATGGATTTTCTGGGAAAAGAAAGGTAATTATACACGAAAAATATTATTATTATTATTATTATTATTATTGTTGTTGTTGTAGTTGTTGTTGTTGTTGTTGTTGTTGTTGTTGTTGTTGTTATTATTGTTGTTGTTGTTGTTATTGTTATAATTATTGTTATTGTTATTGTTGTTTTTTTGCGGTTGTTGTTGTTGTTGTTGTTACTATTATTATTATTATTATTATTATTATTATTATTATTATTATTATTATTATTATTATTATTCATGTAATGGATCTGAAATATTACATCAAGATCTCGATCTATTAAATAAATGGACGATTCCAAAAGTTGATACTAAAGCCATATATGATTATGGTTGTTTTGATAAATTTTCTTCTAAGAAATTGATAAAAACAACTGAATAATCTTTGGCTCTTAATTCTAATGAGGAAACTATTTGTTTACTGAATAAATGAGATAATCTTTTTGAAATTATCAAGATGCTTGATATGTGTTTTCAAAGTTTTTGAGTATACTAAAATGTCATCGGTATAAATAATGATAAAATCCAAATATGGATTAAAAATATCATTCATAATTTTCTGAAATTCAGAAAGGACATTTTTTAAATCAAAATGTGTAACGTTCCATTCATATTGCCCAAAAGGAACATTAAAAGCAGTTCTATAATATGCTCTTTAAAAATCTGAATTTGCCAACAACTTGATTTTAAATCAAATTTTGAAATTATATTGGCATCATATAGTCTTGATAATAAATCTCGTTTATTTGAAATAGGATATCCAGGGAAATATAATCTCCTTACCAAATATCATTGGAATATCTTCCATGGTTCATCTCTTATCTGAATGTCAGAGTTTTCCAAAAGAAATATAATTTCTTTGGTAGATTCTTCTTCATGTATTTATGGTCATCAACTTCTTTGACCATGGAAGCAAATATATCATTTTGCTTTTTGGATTCTAAATATGCCTTTAACTGCCCATATAATGGACTGTCTTCTGGAATATCTTCCAGATTAATTACAGGAGTATTATCCGTTGGAGCTATTGAGGATGAAGCTGCTCCAATCTTCGAATTTATAAACTCTTATTTCTCAATCTTAGAACTGAAAAATTACTACATAAGGATGAAGAATCGTATACCGGCTTCTATGATGAAGGCTGAGGGGCTGATCTTCCCCTACCTCGACTTCTACCACCTTTGCCTTTTATGAGAGACCAAGGAAGGTCTTTTCCTTTCATTCTACAAACGTAGCAAACCATATTAATGTAACTCAAAATAATTATCTATATCAAGATAATAAGGTTCATCCTCATCCTCAGAAGAATAAATACAGAATTCAAGGGTTTGCATTTTTTTCTGATAATATCAACAAATATTTTATCCAGAATCATAATTTGAATATCTTTTCCTAAAGAAATTACCTTTAAGATGGTTATTAGTTCTTTATTATCAAAGAAAGCTGTGAAATAATGCATAATCAATCGTTTAAATATTCCCTAGATAGGAAGTTTGAAAGAGAATTAACAATTTCCTTTTTATACTGAATATCAAAATCAAATGGGCCCAATTGGGCTTGCCACCTAGCAAATACCAATTTGGAGGCTTCATGTTTAAAATCTTTATCACACATATATTTAACCAATTGAGCATCTTTTTTAATTAGGAATTTTTGATTATATAAATCATCTAAAAGTTTTAAAATATATTTAACAATGTATAGTTGTAATGACCTTGGGGTCATTTTTGGAAATTTATATGAAATTACCATTTTACCCCCATCATTAGTGCTCCTAGGTATTATTTGTTCAGTTTGTGTGGTTGAATGTGTTAAAGCCTTAATAGATAGTAAAATTGGCAAATTCTTAAGTTCTATAGAGTTAAGAGATGAAAAAGTGGTTTTCGGTACCAAACGAAGCCACAGGTCTCAAAATGGGAGTTCTATCAGCTCCGGAATGTAGAAATTGGTCTAGTGGAGTCGTCGGAATTAGATTTGGGGTTGATATATGAATTTGAGGTCTTAAGTTGAAAGGTGAAGTTTTAAATGAGTTAGTTTGACTTTGATCAACAAATTGATTTCGGAGACTTGGATTGAATTTCTGATTATTTCAATGGTTTCAGGAGTGATTCTAACCCTAGAAATGGCTTTGTTGTAATTTTTAGAGGCTCCGAGGGTAGTTTGGGTATTTCAAGGACCGAAATAAGTTAAGTTGTGACTTATCAGATTTTGGATCAAAAAAACCTCAAATTCAAATTGTGATGGTTCCGTTGAGTCTGGAACTTTGAATTTAGTAGGAGTGAATGTATGGTTTGTGTGTGCGGGAATCTGAACGAATTCCGAGGGTCCGATGAGATTTGAAAATTTGGTTTTTGAGATAATATTTTATTGGTGGTGCAGGGGTCCTCTTAAGCGAACCTTCGCTTTAGCGAAGCCCATCGATTAAGTGAAGGGGCTCACTTAAGCGGGGTTCTCAAAAGCGAACCTCCACTTTAGTGACCCTTTTGTAACACCCCTTAAAATTTTTCCCTAAGATTTGGACCTTTCTTGTATACGTGTAGGGTCAAACTCGATTATTGTGAAGTGTATTCATGAGTTAAGATGAGTTCCCAAGTAATTAAAGAGTGTTAGAGGTGATGTGGGGTCATAAAGGATCCCTAGAACTAAGTTAAGTCCAAAAGGATTCGTCTTGGGTAAGTTGTTGAGGGAGTTTGTATAAGGGTCGACTTCTAACGGTCATATCATTTGAAATATGATGATCTAGGTATTCCACAACCTATTAAATTACAGGTCGTCGAGTCTTCTTTCCAACGCCACCAAGAATGTAACTTTTGGAGTTCGGAGTCAAAAGATATGATAGTCCTAAGACGGGCGGGTTCTGCAGGAATTTCAGGCCTGGGTGACAACTACTGGAAACTTGGGCTTGGATCCGTAGTGGCGCGACGCGCCACTATCACGCCAGGAACAAGCCTCAGTAGTTTGGTCCCTGGCGCAGCGCGCCACTAGGAGATGTGCAGGGATTTTAAGCCTAATTTCCAGAACCCAGAAAATATGGGTTTGGCGCTGTAAGGGCGAGACGCGCCACTATCGCACCATAAAATAGACTCAGTAGTTTGGTCCTTGGCGCAATGCACCACTAGCAGATGTGCAGGTATTAATCCTATTCGACTTGGCAATGCGGTGGCGCGACGCGCCACTATCGCGCCAAGAGTGTTTTTGGCCTATTTTCCAGATTTTGGAGAAAGGGCAATTTGGGTATTTCCCAAATTATATATACACAGCCTTAGAATGTTTTTGGGACGATTTTCAGTCCCTCTCTCTCTCTCTAAAAGCCCTAACATTTCCCTCTCTTCTTCTTCTTCTTCTTTTCCAAACCCTTCTCCAACAAAGAGTGCCTCCAAGAGCTTCAAGAATTCAAGCCCTCCATTGGAGACCCAACATTAAGGTCTTCTTCAAAGTCTTCAATAAGGTATGTAAGGCTACCCAAAACATGGATTGAGTCCACCCATGTGCCCTACATCTTCCTTGAGATTTATTATTTATAAGAATGGAGTTTAATGATAGATTTATGTCCAACTAGGTCTTTTTCATCTATTACCCTAATTTTTCTTTATGTTGATGTTGTGGAGTCAAGAAAGTGATGTTGGTATGATTTGATTGAGATAAGAGGTTGAATATATATATTTCGTTGATTTTTTTCTTAACTACATTGACTATGCTAAATATGTTAATTTCCTTATATGTGATTTCTCACTTTGAATTGTTGATTTAGAACCTTGGAGTTGTGATGAGTCCCAAAAGATTTGTTAAATGAATAGAGGAACGATTGGATAGGTTTGTATGTTTTTATAAATGCATATTTAATCTACTCTTGAAATATATGATTGGGATTGATCGGATTGTATGATTGGGAGAGGTTTGATTGTGATAGAGTTGATGAGTTGACAAGGTTGTAAATGAGACTTGTCGATATGATTTGATTGAGTTGATTGGATGGAGTTTTATGAGCATTGAGTTTTGGGAGGAGTATCGAGCACTGAATTGGGTAAGAGTAAGTAATAACTTGAATCCAATAACTACGTCGCCAAACGTAGGAGGGGATTGAACCGTTAAAGTCGGATGCTTCTCCAAATATATCGTCCTGACATTATAGGACTTGGTTGGATTGGATCTATGATTGGTTGATTTGTTCATACCCTGGCAAAGTATGAATGGACGCGGCAACAACGTCGGTTTGTTGTACTATCACTGGTTCATAAGTGATGGTTGTCGGATAAGAGAAACTCCCATATAGGTCTTGATAGTACTCTGAGTCGGATTGAGTTGAATGGTATGTGATTGGTCCCTTCTAAACCATATTCTTGTTTAGACTTAGGACACTTGATTGAGTTGTTATTTCTCTTGAGTTGAGATTCCGAGTTAATTTGATGCTTCCTTGATATTTGTTTCATTCAGCCATTTTACATACTCGTACATTCCATGTACTGACGCCATTTGGCCTGCATCATTTCATGATACAGAGACAGGTACTAGAGATCATCAAGCGGCACACCATTGAAGATCTACCCACTCCCAGCTAGTTGGTGAGTTTTCCTAGTTTCCAGAGGATGCCGAGATCTTCCTTACAGCTTTGTTTTATTTTCTTTATTTTCTTTATTTTGATTGTTGGTAGCCATGGGCTTGTTATTGGCACCTCTTAGATTGTTGGTAGAGGCTTCATAGATTAGAGTGTGGGAATGATGAGTCATTCATTTGACTAGTTTTATTCTAGCTGATTATTGATTTGATAGTTGTTTGGCCTTTGGCCCTATATTATGGATAGTATCCCTATGATTGAGCCTTTCGCCGATAGAATGTGAATGAATGAAAGTGTGACTGGACCAGATGGTTTGCTTGGAGGCCAGAAATGGTTTTTGAGTGCCGGTCACGCCTAGGGTACCCTCCCGGGGTATGAAAAACATGGTATTAGAGCACAGAGTTCAAGAGTCCTAGGAAGTCTATGAAGTCGTGTCTAGTAGATCCTTGCTTATGGGTGTGTTGTGCACCACACTTATAATCAGGAGGCTATAAGATATTAAGAATTGTTTCACTTCTTTCATACTCTGAATTCGTGTGATAGAGTTAAACTCTATAAACTTCCTTTCTAATTCATGCGTTTATACGTTACAGATAATGCCTCCTAAACATACTGCTAGCTAGAGGAATGTTGATAACGCAGAGATGCCACAGTTAGAGGTACGCCCATCGAGGGCTAGAGGCCGACCGGTGAGGTATGCAGAGACACCTCAAATGCCTACTACTCCACCTACACCAACTTCGGAGGCAGATTTTTGAGGGGCGATTTCTATGCTCACTCAATTAGTAGTTGCCCGAAATGGTAACTAGAGTTCGCCAACTCTTAGATTTAGTTCCCAAGAGCCGTCTGCTGCCACCAGAATTAGAGACTTTCTGAGAATGAATCTACTGGCATTCACGGGTTCTAAGGTTGATGAAGACCCCCAGAATTTTATTGATGAGATGTGAAAGATCCTAAAAGGTATGCATGCTACGGAGATCAAGGGGGTTGATTTGATGTCTTATCAACTCAAAGATGTGGCAAAAATTTGGTATAACCAATGGGAATAAGGTAGAGGTGAGAATGCTGAAGCTGCTATGTGGGATGAATTTGAGGGAGCCTTTCTTGACCATTTCTTTCCCAGAGAATTGAGGGAAGCGAAAGTGGAGGAGTTTGTAAATCTGAAATAAGAAGGTATAACTGTTAAGGAGTATAGTCTAAAGTTCATCCAACTATCCAGATATGCTCCAACGATGATCCCTGATATGAGGTCAAAGATGAGGAAATTTGTCTCCGGCTTGGGAAGACATGTGAAGAAGGAGTGCAAAGCAGTATTATTAATCTCCGACATGGATATTTCAAGATTAATGGTGTATGCTCAACAAGTAGAGGATGAGAAAAGGAAATACAGAGAGGAGTATCTAGCAAGAAGGCAAAATCAGTGGGGCATGAGAATGAACAGAGGCAAAACAAGGGCAACAGGTCCTTCTTCCAGAAGAGGCCTTCCAACTATGCCTAATCTACCGCCAGTGCACCTATACCATAGAATAGGTATGATCAGCAGGGACAGAGTCGCCTGAATTTCAGACTCCAGGGTTCTCAATCTCAGGTTAGCATGGGTCAAGGTTCGAAAGGAAAGCCACCATACGGCAAGTGTGGTAAGCTCCATATGGGAGAGTGCATTGCGGAAAGGGTTGGTTGTTATAAATGCATCCAAATGGACCATTTTCAAAGGGAGTGTCCAACAGAGGGGAACAGAGCCCAATATTCTCCCACCGCACCACCTGCTAGAGGTAATTAGAGGGGCACTACTTCAGGTTTGAGCAGAGGTACAAACTGTCTATATGCCATGGGTAGTCGCCAAGATTAGGAGAACTCCCCAAACGTCGTGACGGGTAAGATTCGAGTCCTTTCTCTTGACTATTATGTTTTGATGGATTCGGGTGCCACCCTATCTTTTGTGACTCCTTACGTGGCAAGTAAATTTGATAGAATTCTTGAATGTCTTCGTGAGCCTTTCTACGTAGCTACTCCTGTCAGTGATTCTGTCGCAGCTAAGAAAGTCTATAGAGATTGCAGTATGTCAATTCATCACAAGGATACCTTGGCTGACTTAGTTGAGTTAGATATGGTTGATTTTGATGTGATCCTTGGCATGGACTGGCTTTATGGCTGTTATGCCTCTATCGATTGTAGAACTCAGATTGTCAAGTTCAAATTCCCAAATAAGGCTGTCATAGAGTGGAAGGGTAGTCCTGTCGTGCCTAAGAGTAAGTTTATTCCTACCTTAGGGCCAGGAATCTAATCTCAAAAGAGTGTATTTATCACCTTGTCCGAGTAAAAGATGATAGTATTGAGTCTCCATCCCTTGAGTCAGTTCTGATTGTCAACGAGTTTCCAGACGTCTTTCCTGAAGATCTACCTAGAGTCCCTTCTAATAGGGAGATCGACTTTGGGATTGATGTCCTTCCTGATACCCAGTCTATCTCTATCCCTCCGTATAGAATAGCTCCGGCTGAGTTGAAAGAGTTGAAGGAATAGTTGAAAGACTTATTAGATAAGGGATTCATTAGGCCGAGTGTCTCACCATGGGGTGCTCTGGTCCTATTTGTGCGAAAGAAAAATGGGTCCCTTAGAATGTGTATTGACTATAGGTAGCTGAACAAGGTCACCATAAAGAACAAATACCCTCTCCCCAAGATAGATAATTTATTTGACCAACTTCAGGGTGCCACCTGTTTCTCAAAGATAGACCTAAGATCGGTCTATCATTAGTTGAAGGTGAGGGAGTGTGATATCCCAAAGACAGCTTTTTGGACCCGTCATGGCCACTTTGAATTTTTGGTCATTTCCTTTGGATTGACTAATGCCCCGCAGCTTTTATGGATCTCATGAACTAAGTATTTAAACCATATCTTAATATGTTTGTGGTTGTATTCATAGATGATATCTTGGTTTACTCCAAGAGTGAGGAGGAGCACGCCCATCATCTTAGAGTTGTCTTACAAAATCTCAAAGACCAGGTATTGTATGCAAAGTTCTCCAAATGTGAATTTTGGCTTGTGTCAGTGGCTTTTTTAGGCCACATTGTATCTGGAGATGGTATTCGGGTTGATGCTCAGAAGATTGAGATAGTGAAAAATTGGCCCAGACCCACATCCCTGACAGAGATCAGGAGTTTCTTAGGTTTGGCCGACTATTATCGAAGGTTTGTAGAGGGATTCTCATCCATATCATCACTATTGACCAAGTTGACCCAAAAAAAGGCTATGTTCCAATGGTCTGATGCTTGTGAGGAGAGTTTCCAGAAATTGAAGACCAAGCTAACCACTGCTCTTGTTCTATCTTTGCCCGATGGAACAAAGGGTTTTGTAATCTATTGTGATGTATCTAGGATCAGTTTGGGCTTTGTGTTGATGCAGAGGGGGAAGGTGATAGCCTATGCTTCAAGACAACTTAAGGTTCATGAGAGGAATTACCTAACTCATGACCTTGAGCTGGAAACTGTGGTATTTGCTCTAAAATTTGGCGCCACTACTTATATGAAGTGCACATTGATGTGTTCACCGATCATAAGTTTTTACAATACGTCTTCAGCCAGAAGGAACTCAATCTGAGGCAGAGGAGATGGCTCGACTACTCAAGGACTATGATATGAGTATCCTTTACCATCCAGGTAAAGCTAATGTTATTGCTGATGCTCTTAGCAGGTTGTCTATGGGTAGTACTGCCCATGTGGAGGAGGTAAGGAGAGAATTGGCTAAGGAGGTACATAGATTATCCCAATTGGGAGTTCATCTTGAAGAGAACAATAAAGGTGGAGTTAATGTTCAAGATGGGTCTGCATCCTCACTTGTGGCAGAGGTAAAGGAGAAACAAGATCAGGCTCCCATCCTTCTCCAGCTGAAGGAAGTTGTTCACAAGCAAGAGGTGATGGTTTTTACCAGAGGGGGAGATAGTGTGTTAAGGTACCAAAATAGGTTGTATGTACCCGATGTCGATGACGTTCGAGAGAGAATTATGGTTGAAGCACATAGTTCCAGATACTCTATTCATCCTGGCTCTACAAAGATATATCACGACTTAAAGGAAGTTTATTAGTGGAGTGGGATGAAGAGAGATATCGCGAAGTTTGTTTCCAAGTGCCTGAATTGTCAACAGGTAAAAGTTGAGCATCAAAGGCCATATGGGTTAGCTCAAAATATAGAAATCCCAGAATGGAAATAGGAGATTATTAAAATATACTTTATTACAGGTTTACTGAGGTCTCGAAAGTAACATGATTTGATTTGGGTGATTGTGGATAGAATGACGAAATCAGCTCACTTCTTGGCAGTTAAGACTATTGACACCGCAGAAAATTATGCAAAATTATACATTTAGGAGATAGTCAGATTATATGAAGTTCCCTTGTCTATCATCTCAGACAGACGAGCTCAATTCACTTCCCAATTTTGGAGATCCTTCCAAAAGGGATTGGGTTCAAAGGTGAACTTTAGTATGACCTTTTACCCCTAGACAGATGGCCAAGTGGAGCGCACCATTCAGAAGTTGGAGGATATGTTGAGAGCTTATATGCTTGACTTCAAAGGAAATTGGGATGATCACTTACCTCTCATAGAGTTTGCATATAATAATAGCTATCATGCAAGCATTCAAATGGCTCCTTATGAAGCTTTGTATGGGAGGAGGTATAGATCTCTAATTGGGTGGTTTGAAGTTGGTGAAGTTGAGTTGATTGGGCCTGATTTTGTTCATCAAGCCATAGAGAAGGTGAGAGTTATTCAAGATAGGCTAAAGACAACCTAAAGCCGCCAAAACTCTTACACCAATGTGAGAAGAAAAGACTTAGAGTTCGAGGTGGATGATTGGGTGTACTTGAAAGTGTCACCCATAAAGGGTGTCATGAGGTTTGGAAGGAAGGGAAAGCTTAGTCCCCGATAATTGGTCCTTACCAGATTGCGAGGCGGATTGGGAATATCGCCTATGAGTTGGAGTTACCCCCGGAGCTCGTCTCTATTCATCCGGTATTTCACGTTTCGATGTTGAAGAAGTGCTTAGGCGATACCTCATTGGTAGTCCCCATTGATAGTATTGGAATTAAGGATAGCTTATCCTATGAAGAGGTTCCGGTCCAAATTCTTGATCGCCAAATTCACAAATTGAGGAACAAAGAGATCGCCTCAATCAAAGTCCTATGGAGAAATTAGTTTGTTGAGGAAGCCACATGGGAAGTGGAGGAAGATATGAAGTCTAAATATCCCCATCTATTTGTGCATACTAATGAAAATGTTGGAGGTAATGCCTACTTTCTTGACTTGAATTCGTTTGTGCATTTCGAGTTTGGATAGTAAGTTAATTGAGAATTGATTGGTTGATTGGCTAAATTCTTATGGTGATTTGTACCTAGATTCCATTCTTGGTTTACTCATCATTCGAGGACAAATGATCCTAAAGGGGAGATATTATAATACCCCCTAAAATATTTCCCTAAGATTCAGACCTTTTTTGTATACATGTAGGGTCAAACTCAATTATTGTGAAGTGTATGCATGAGTTAGAATGAGTTCCCAAGTAATTAAAGAGTATTAGAGGTGATGTGGGGTCATAAAGGATCCCTAGAACCAAGCTAAGTCCAAAAGGATTCGTCTTGTGTAAGTTGTTGAGGGAGTTTGTATAAGGGTCAACTTCTAATAGCCATATCATTTTAAATATGATGATCTAGGTATTCCACAACCTATTAAATTAAAGGTCGTTGAGTCTTCTTTCCGACACCACCAAGAATGTAACTTTTGGAGATCAGAGTCAAAAGATATGACGATCCTAAGACGGACGGGTACTGCAAGAATTTCAGGCCTGGGTGACAATTGCTGGAAACCTGGGCTTGGCGCCACAGTGGCGCGACGCGCGACTATCATGCCAGGAACAAGCCTCAGTAGTTTGGTCCCTGGCACGGTGTGCCACTAGGAGATGTGTAGGGTTTTTAAGCCTATTTTCTAGAACCCAGAAAATATGGGCTTGGCATTGTAAGGGCGCGACACGCCACTATCGCGCCCTAAAATAGCCTCAGTAGTTTGGTCCATGGCGCGACGCGCCACTAGCAGATGTGCAAGTTTTAAGCCTATTCGACTTGGCGCTGCAGTGGCGTGCCACGCCACTATCGCGCCAAGAGTGTTTTTGGCCAGTTTTCCAGATTTTGGATAAAGGGCAATTTGGGTATTTCCCCAAATTATATATACACAGCCTTAGAATGTTTTTGGGACCATTTTCAATCCCTCTCTCTCTCTCTAAAAGCCCTAACATTTCCCTCTCTTCTTCTTCTTCTTCTCCAAACCCTTCTCCAACAAAGAGTGCCTCCAAGAGCTTCAAGAATTCAAGCCTTCCATTGGAGACCCAACATCAAGGTCTTCTTCAAAGTCTTCAATAAGGTATGTAAGGCTACCCAAAACATGGGTTGAGTCCACCCATGTGCCCTACATCTTCCTTGAGATTTATTATTCATAAAAATGGAGTTTAATGATAGATTTATGTCCAACTAGGTCTTTTTCATCTATTATCCTAATTTTTCTTTATGTTGATGTTGTGGAGTCAAGAAAGTGATGTTGGTATGAGTTGATTGAGATAAGAGGTTGAATATATATATTTCGTTGATTTGTTTCTTAACTACGTTGACTATGCTGAATATGTTAATTTCCTTATATGTGATTTCTCACTTTGAATTGTTGATTTAGAACCTTGGAGTTGTGATGAGTCCCAAAAGAATTGTTAAATGAATAGAGGAATGATTGGATAGGTTTGTATGTTGTTATAAATGCATATTTAATCTACTCTTGAAAGATATGATTGGGATTGATCGGATTGTATGATTGGGAGAGGTTTGATTGTGATAGAGTTGATGAGTTGACAAGGTTGTAAATGAGACTTGTCGATATAATTTGATTGAGTTAATTGGATGTATTTTTATGAGCATTGAGTCTTGGGAGGAGTATCGAGTACCGAATTAGGTAAGAATAAGTAATAACTCAAATCCAATAACTACGTCGCCAAACGTAGGAGGGGATTGAATCGTTAAAGTCGGATGCTTCCCCAAATTTATCGTCCTGACATTATAGGACTTAGTTGGATTGGATCCATGATTGGTTGATTTTTTCATACCCTAGCAAAGTATGAATGGATACGGCAACAACGTCAGTTTGTTGTACTGTCACTGGCTCATAAGTGATGGTTGTCGGATAAGAGAAACTTCCATATAGGTCTTGATAGTACTCTGAGTCGGATTGAGTTTAATAGTATGTGATTGGTCCCGTCTAAACCATATTCTTGTTTAGACTTAGGACACTTGATTGAGTTGTTATTTCTCTTGAGTTGAGATTCCAAGTTGATTTGATGCTTCCTTGATGTTTGTTTCATTCGGCAATTTTGCATACTCATATATTCCATGTACTGACGTCATTTGGCCTGCATCGTTTCATGATACAGAGACAGGTACTAGAGATCATCAACCGGCGCACCATTGAAGATCTACCCACTCCCAGCTAGTTGGTGAGTCCTCCTAGTTTCTGGAGGATGCCGAGATCTTCCTTACAGCTTTGTTTTATTTTCTTTATTTTGATTGTTGGTAGCCATGGGCTTGTCATTGGCACCTCCTAGATTGTTGATAGAGGTTTCATAGACTAGAGTATGGGAATGATAAGTCGTTCGTTTGACTAGTTTTATTCTAGCTGATTATTGATTTGATAGTTGTTTGGCCTTTGGCCCTATATTATGGATAGTATCCCTATGATTGAGTCTTCTGCTGATAGAATATGAATGAATGAAAGTGTGACTAGACCAGGTGGTTCGCTTAGAGTCCAGAAATGGCCTCTGAGTGCCGGTCACGCCTAGGGTACCCTCTCAGGGCGTGACACCTTTGGTCCTTTTAGCGACACCTAAGGGGTCCAAAAATGGGATTTGAGTCTTTTCTTCCATATTTGATTTCCAACAGCTTGGAGGAGCGATTTGTGAAGTATATTTTCAGATAATTTCATTTGGGTAAGTATTTATAACCTAAATCCTTCTATTTCCTTCCATTATCTTGTGATTTCACCTTGGAATTCATGGTTTTGAGCTTAAATTTGAAGGTCTTTTATGAAACTTTAAATGGTGATTTCTACCTCAAATCTTACTCCATTTTTATGGGTTTTTCATCTGTGAACTTCAATTTTCGTGTAGAAACTGATTTTTAAATAAAATTCTAGATTTGACCCTCTTCAAAAATGATCAATTTTTGGACTATATTACCCCAGTTCTAAAACCTATCAATATAGGTTTTATTGCACTCCTTATGATGCGTATGTTTCATTCTTGATAGTGGATTATCGTTTCGGGCATTAAATTTAATGATCGTTCATCTGATTGAGCGTTTGAGTGCGGTTTCAGCAATTGAGGTAGGTTTAGCTATCCTTCTTGGGGCTGAGTTAAGGTGATTAGTCAAATTCTATGTTGTAGACTTTGAAATAAGGTAGTAGTGTAGTTTTGGACTATTAATACATATTATGATGCCCGTGTGAGGGCTTATATGTACTGTGTAGCCCGTATAGGGGCTTTATGTGATATTTTATCTTTTGAGACTGTGTAATCTATGACTTAACTAAGTAGAGATGAGTAGAGGTTATTTGAATGGTAATGACCATCTGAGGGGTTGAGCTGAGGGTTTTGAGCATGCTTGAGTAGTGATGTATTATTGAGAAAGGGTGAATACTTAATTGATGTACTTATGTTCCATTACTGTCTATTGAGGGTGAATATCATGCTTAGTTTATGTTTTGAGAAAATTGTACCTGGTACAACATATTGAGTTAAATATTACCTCCATGCCTTATATATTGTGATTACATTAATCCTCATTCATACTATTATTGATCATTGGGAAGTTGAGAACTGTGAAAACCCTTTTGAGAAAGAAAATAAGGCATCTTTTATATTCTTGACCACGAGATAGGTGGCAAGTGATTGAGACATGAGTATCATGAGTCGCTGTCCATGAGTTGGGTGGTGATGTAGTTGATACATTGAGATTGTGATGAGGTATATGGTCTGCGAGACCCCTATGGTTCCTCTTGGTAGCACAGCTTAAAGGTGTATATGATAGGTTGTGCGACATCCTTGATTCCACCATATCATTACATCATTGCATTGCATTGCAATGATACTTAAACTATCTATTTAATTGTGATATTGAACTTTATTTATGTGTTTACTTTACTCGCGTCATTCTATATAAATTGGCGGCAGCATAGCTAGACTGGACTTTTCTGTATGTAGGTGGAAGCGTTTCTTAGTTTATTTTATAGCTTTTGATTAATCCCTTATACTTAGTCGGGTAAACCTATTGTGTACATGTTAATTGTACTCACCCCTAATTTTGTGTCTCTTTTTGATGCAAATACTAGCCATGGTGTTCAGCAGTAATTAATTCCAGCAGGTACACTATTCTCAGATCAGTGGTGAGATCTTGGGATCCAGATTACCGCTAGTCCATTCTTGTGTTTTAGTCTTTTGTATATTCAGAGACTTAAATTGTGTATTCAGATTGCATTGTGTATTTAGATGCTCTTCACACTTATGACACCAGGTTTTGGGGAATTATTTTATTGTTGTTGCCCTTTTATTATATTTATTGTGGCCTGACTTCCCTTTGGGAGTGTCGTATGATTTTACTTTTTGGATTATGTATTGGAATGAAGTTGGGATGCGTGTCATCATGACCTCGTTTTATGGGTCATGACAATAGCATTTCATGAGCCACAGTAGCATATTTTTTCTAGGATTTAGTCCATTTCCCTGAATGAAATTGTATAAGATATTGACATTTATCATAGGGACTAACTTGTTTAAGTATTCCTCTATAACCAATATTAGAAGCATCAGTTTCAATAATATTGTCCCAAGTAGGGTTAGCAGGCGTTAAACATGGAAAAGATTCAACACGTTGTTTAACAGATTTGACTAATTCAGTCAGACTATCAGTCCAAGGAGATTTGTGATTCTTTTTTAATCTTTCATATAACAGAGAGAAATCTCTAGACAGATTTTTATAAAAAGGAGAAATATAATTTAAGCTTCCCAAAAATCTTTGGAGCATAGTCCTATATGTTATAACATCAAGAAAGTTTGAAGCAAAGTCAATAGATCTTTGGTTGGGAGTAATCTTCCCTTGTTCAACTATTATGTCCTAGAAAGTGGACATCAGTTTGAAACAAACTTATTTTTGGTTTAGATATAACCAAATCATTTTTTATAACACTCTTTTTGAAAATATTAAGATGCTTGATATATGTTTCCAAAGTATTTGAATATACTAAAGTGTCATCGACATAAACGATGATAAAATTCAAATGTGGATTAAAAATATCATTCATAATTTTTTGAAATTCAGAAGGAGAATTTATTAAACCAAAAGGCATAACATTCTATTCATATTGCTCAAAAGGAACATTAAAAGCAGTTTTATAAGTATGCTCTTTGAAAATCTGAATTTATCAATAACCTGATTTTAAATTAAATTTTAAAAATATATTGGCATCATATAGTCTTGATAATAAATCTCTTTTATTTGGAATAGGATATCTAATCCATTTTAAAAATTTATTCAAAGGTTTATAATTAATAACCAATCTAGGAATGTCACACTCCTTTTCTGCTGCATTATTAACATAAAAAGTAGTGCATGACCAAGGAGACTTGGACGACTTTGTTAAACCATTTTGTAAAAGATTTATCAATCTCTTTTTTGCAAAATTTTACTAACTCTGCATTCATTTGATCGGGACATGACTTAGTGGGAATGTCAACTTCGCAAAAGTTATCCTCATAAGGAAGAGTCACAATATGATTTTTTCTATTCCAAAAAGCACTTGGATGATCGACACAAATATCAATGGCCAGTTGTTCAAAAATCAATTTGATTTTTTCATGTACCTTAGCAGGTCGTAAAGTATCTAATATATTCATGCTGTAAATTTCAAGCTGCAAAGAATTAACATGCTTCTATTTCATATTAATTAAAGCATTAATATCTTTGGTAATTGGTTTAGTTATAAATGTAAAAGATATTTCTTTATCATTATAACTAGCAGTAAATCTTTTTGAATCAATTCTTCAGAAATGATAAATGGAAATAATAAAAGGAGTTTTAAGTATAATTGGAGGATGCATTTGCTCTTTTACTAATAAAAAAAAATGAGGAATGCAGACTTTATTCTGACAAATATGAGTTTTAGATAATTTGTACTTTATATCTAAAGTATGTCCAGATGCATATTTAACAGCTTGAGTAGTATTTTCAAAAAATCTACAAGGTATCAACCCTTCTTGTATACAACTAACATCTACTCTGCTATCAATCATCGCAGTGCTAATGACTGTGAATTCACTATTGATTAAAATAATACATTTAATATACCATCTATGAGAAGTTACAATCTACAACAGTCCTAAAAGAGAATTTTGTTTAGAATTATCAATAAGTTCTTCAACTTTTTCATCAACTTTACTGTTCCCTTTGTCAGTAGAAGGTGTTGACGTAGAATCATCCTTTTCATCATTCTATAATTGTGAAATCCTGTGATCATGAATCATTTGATTCTGTTTAAGAGTTTTAATCTCATATTTCAGATTTTCAACTTTAATTTTTAAATCATTAAAAGAAAGAAGGCATTGATGAAAATGGTAATAAGGTTGAACAAATTAGTGAAAAAACTCGTTAAGATGCAGTTTATACACTGATCCTTACTGTATTAGAATATTTTAATGGTAGATTTACCAATTAGAATGAAACTCTGAGAACTTTACTAAATGGCCTTTGGTG
The DNA here is from genome assembly GCF_947179165.1 of Solanum dulcamara. Taxonomy (NCBI): domain Eukaryota; kingdom Viridiplantae; phylum Streptophyta; class Magnoliopsida; order Solanales; family Solanaceae; genus Solanum; species Solanum dulcamara. The sequence goes on from NC_077242.1 coordinate 21,816,435, forward strand.
TAGGCATTTAGGGGAGTTTAGGTGGTATAAGGACATCTTTTTAAGTCGGATAATGGACTTACTTGAAAGTAATTTGACTTATTGGAAATCCAAGTTTATCAATGACCTTCCTGCATTAGGTGGAAGATTTTCTCCAATCTCTGCAGGGAAAGAAAGAATTCATGAAGACAGCTGTAAAGGGAAAAGGAAAAGTAGAATAAAACAGCTACCCCACATGAAACAGTAAATATACTGTACCAATGCCCCAGATAAGGGACCCACTTTTATTCCTTATGTTTCTAGTGTGAGCCTATATATATGGCATTTCTTAAAAAGACCAATGAGGCTTTCTCCCAAAGGGGAGATAGTATCCCCCATAAATAATTATGACTAAGCTAATGTCTTTCAAGAATATTGCATTGACCTCGTACTATGTTCTCTACCCATATTATCAGATTTCATAATATGTTTACTTGGTCATTGTATTATTATATTTTTAGATTCATCATGTTATCATGTCTTGTTTATTGAAATTCCCCATACTCAGTATATTTCAAGTACTAACCGCATACTTTTCTACCTATATTATTTTACAATATAGGTTCTAACGCTCCTTATTTGGCTAACGATTAGTGCTATTCCAGATTATGCTCAGTACCTAGTTGGTGTGTTCTCATGATCCGAGGATGATTCTATCTTTTGACTTTCATTTTTTCTTTTAGTTTTAGACTTTAGAGTTAGGTAGGGACATGTGTTAGTAACTTACTTATGTTTACAATCTATTTCAGACATTAGAGTTCCACTTATGTGTCTATGTATTAAGATTTCTTTCTTACACTATGTTAGTCATTTGACACTTTATTCTACTTCTCATGATTATTTTGATTATGTCTATTATTCTAGTATCATAATATGCCATGTAGTTATCTTAGGGCCTCTCAAGATTTTAGGCACCAGGCCACGTCTACGGGGTAGCCTTGTGTCACAATCCAGGTTAGACCCAAATGTGACACAGCGAATAGGAGCCCAAAAGATCCTAAACAAGCCTCTTAGAATAAGCATTACTTAAGATAACATGAATATCAACAAAAGAATGAAATGCAGAAGATAAGTCTTAAAAGCAATCTTATCATAGCAACTCAAGATAAAAGAATTTGATAATAACAATTGAATTATGGGAAACATGCTAAGTTTAACATAACCTCTAACCATCATAGATGGGGCATAGGAGAAACTCTAGCTCACCAAAATAATCTGAAACAAACAGATATGAAATACAAAACATCATAAGGTGGTTGTGTCCTCGAAGCATGAGGACTCACCAACCAAGCAACGCCAATGGGATCCAAAAACTAACCACGAACATAAGTGGGAGCATCATGGCCTATATTATATAACAATATAGGCAAAAGAAGTATGTGGTCAGTACTATGGAATGTAGTGAGTATAGAGAATATGCAATAAATGGAATAAAACATAAGAATGCAATGACCAAGTTAAAACATGATATCATCGTTTAAAACATCATTAGAAACATAAAACAGGGCCAATGCATTATTCATAAGAAAATCATACTTAAAACATAACATAGTGAGAGATACTGTTAACTGACATAAACCATGTGAGCTATATAATGGAGTCCAGTGGCATACCTCCCACATCGAAAAGAAATTGTCCTACTTGCCAAGGTAAGGACCATAGACATGGGATGTTGTGGATCCACTAGCTTAAGCTTTGATTGTCCAACTTGGGACATCCTACGAAAGCACGCAGTTATGGGACCTGTGTGATTGCTCCTAGTCTACATGGTGCTAGGTAAACTCTGAATAAGGATATCATAAATAAATAAATAAAGCATATAAAAATAGCTCTTCACAAAATAAATAAAACCATAAGAATAGCTCCTTAAAACTGTAATGACCTCCAAGGTTATTTTTGTGCTTTTATGTGTTTTTACCATTTTACCCCTTCTTATAGCTTCTTTATAGCTTATATGTGATGTCGGGATGAGTGACATGCTTTCCAAGGTGTCCAGTTGAGTTTTGAGGTAGTTTGGCCATTTTTTAGGCTTAGGATTTGAAAGAGTTGACCTTGACCTTAATCAATATCCAGAGATTCGAGCGTCGTATAAGAATTTTAATGGTTCCATCAGCTCCGGAAGGTCTATTTTAGTCTAGAAGAAAGGGTGGTTTGGGTTTTAGAGTTGTCATTTTGAGTTTAGGTAATTTTGCCATTTTAACATTAAAGTTTGGCCAAGTTTGACTTCGGTCAACATTTTGAGTTAACGCATCCAAATAAAAATTCCATCAGCACGGTTAGCTCAGGGATGCTGAGTTTAGTCTAGACCGATCTTTGGTTCAGTTCCCAAGGTGCTCGAAATGAGATTTTGGCCATTTGGCATTTTGGAAGCTTTCTTTGGAAAGTGTTGACTTTGGTCAACATTTCAACGAAACGATCTCCGTTGGGAAATCCATCAATTCCTTAAGTCTAGAATTTCATTTCCGTTTGGATAGCATAGTCTGTTTGCATTTGCGGTGTTCCGAATGAATTCACTGAAACCAATGAATTAAATGTCCGTTTTCACCAGTCTAAGTCCTATTTTAGGACTTAGAAAAATAGTGATTTGGAGAGCAATTCTTGGCTATTTTCGATCATTTTTGTTCTTTTGTGTTGGAAATTCTTTTGGGGACGTTTCGAGACCTTTTTCCATCCTAAACACCTTGTACGCTTCACGTAAATTTCATTACTTCTTGCATTTTTGAACTATTCTAGGGATTGAATTTTGTTGGGTTGTTTGAGCTCTTTCGGTGCTCGGAATGTGCCCATTTTTGGGGCACAAATTCCTTGAGTTGTTTGGGACCTTGTGACGGAGTTGGTTTTTTTATTTTGTGTGAAGGTCCCAATGTCGAATTTTGACATGATTTTAGTTCCATTTGTAATTATAATAATATGGGTAACATTGAACTTTTTTGATGTGTTTTTTGATAATTTGATAGAGTGGCATCATTCAGAGTCCGCCCAAAAAGAAAAGACTCAAATTTAGCAGTTCGTGTGCGATTTCTGCTTTGAGGTAGGCTATGGCTTACTCGTTTTAGACTTAGATTGGCTAGAATTAGCATATTTTAGTAGCGCATGATTAGGTTGGTGATTTAGGTGTTTATAGTTCATTGAGGTGTTGTGAGTCGATGATCATCGTTAGTTATTAGTTGGGGTTTTAGTCGTTGAATCCTTATTGTAGGTGATATCTTTCCTTGTTTATATCAATTAGAATCCTTAGAGCTTGTTGAAGGGGAGCCTTGGAGTAACTGGTAAAGTTGTTGGCATATGATTAGAAGGTCACGGGTTCAAGTCTTGGAAACAGCCTCTAGCAGAAATGCAAGGTAAGGCTGCGTACAATAGACCCTTGTGGTTGGGTCCTTCCCCGAATCATGTGCATAGCGGGAGCTTTAGTGCACCGGGCTGCCCTTTTTAGAATCCTTAGAGCTTGCTCCTAGGTGATTTGAACATAGGACGCCATTTGCTTGACTTTCTTGGTTTTGGTTGCTGGTTGATGTAATTTCGGTGTATCCCTATATCTTGCTTACTTTTAGTATTGAAATGTTGGGTACGAGGCCGTATTTTTGGTACATCAGAGTCTCAGGTTAGTGATTTGACACCTTTGATAGGATTTTTACTCAACTCAAGTGATATATAATTTTTACATACTACTTTTATTAATTTGCCTTGCCGGTGTTAGAATCCCTTTTTAAAGAATAAAATGGTGACATCAATACTTCTGATTGATGAATAAGTGTAATGTTTTAAAGGAATTAATGGTGATATTTTAATTATGGCATTTTTTATCGGGAAGCTTGAGGCATAAATTTTGGGTGGCCCGTTGATACATATTTTGGGTTATTATTATTATTATTATTATTATTATTATTATTATTATTATTATTATTATTATTATTATTATTATTGTTATAATTATTATTATTATCATTGAGAAGCTCGAGGCGTGAATTTTGGATGACCCGTTGATTCATATCTTGATTTATTATTATTACTACTATTTTTGAGAAGCTCTGATGTAAATTCCGGGTGGCCCATGATACATATTCGAGTTATTATTAGTATTACTATTATTGGGATGCTCGAGGCGTGAATTTCGAGCACTTCATGATGTTTTTAAGGATATTGAGCCTTAACTACAAGTTTACATCTGAGTATTCTTTCAGTATTTGATCAGTTGGGATTATTTATGTGCTTACTTGATTGATGGGCTTATTTGGATACTATATGATTATTCTCATGCCCTCTTTTCTCATATTTGTACTTTGTTCTCTTCTCTTATTATTATTAATATCATCATGTTGTTTATCATATATTTATTCTTTTTGATCTCGGTCGGCCTATGATGCCTACTGGGTACCCTGTGTTTTGGTACTCATACTGCATTTCTGCTTGCTTTTGATAGAACTCCTAGTTCGAGCCACCCTCAGTGCTACCTAATCATCCGTAGCAGTGCCAGTTCTGGATTGTGGTGAGCTCCTGGCGTTCAGAGACTTGCTATATTTCCTCTTTTGCTCTGACTTGTATTTTGTATTTTAGACACTCAGATCTGTATTGTATCTTTATACATTTTGTCAGCTTTTGTACTTAGTGGTTCCTATATAGGTGACACTATGTCTGAGGTTTGGTCTAGTGTCAGTTTGTCATTTCTTTTGATCACTATCGGGCCTCTTATATATTTTGTATCGTATTTACATATCTATACCTTGGCCCGACTTTACTTTGGTTATATTCTTTTGCTTCACATACTATACCTTGGCCTGACTTTACTTTGGTTATATTATTTTACTTTCGCCCTCTTATGTTATCAATTATTTAATTAGATTGAGATTTATTTTTTTGCTTATCTTGGGTTTGGCTTGCCTACTCAAGGATTATAGTAGGCGTCATCATAACTTGTATTTGGGTAGTGACATAGTGGTATCAAATCTTAGGTTCACCGATCTCACTATTACATGAGCAAGTGTCTAATGATGATGAAACCTCCAAATCTTATTTGTTTCATTCTTTCTCAGATGGCGAAGATGAGATCTAGTCGGGCTGGACAAGGACCCCCTTTGCCTATAGATAGAGCCCCATCTCAGGGTTGAGGTAGAGTCTGACATAGAGGTCGGGGTAGATCTCAGGACACAACACCAGTATCAGAGCCGGAAATAGAGGTTGAGCAAGGCGAGCCTCAGTCAGCGGAGAAGCATCCAACCAAGCCCCTATCCATATTCGTGGCGACACCACTGTTACAGGATACTCTTGCCTGGATCCTTAGCTTTTTGGAGGGTATGACCCGAGTAGGGAACCTGCCTAGCACATTCATCGGACCCCAGGTTCAAGAGGAGGCTCAAACATCAGGGTTGGCAGGGGCATAGTATGATCTGGCCTTAATTCTACAGCTTACTACTACAGTTCCCCATCTGGTGATTCAGCCCACTTTTACGGTTGTTAAGCACATGGTAGTTAGGCCAGTTATGGCTATAGAGAAGTAGAAGATGTTGGGCAGGTTTATCAGATTAGTCCATCCTGATTCTCCGGTGCCACGGGTGAGGAGGCCCATGAGTTTTTGATTAGTTGCCAGGAGAGGTTGCATAACCTTGGGTTGGTAGATTCTTATGGGAATGATTATACTTTTTTTCAATTGGATGGACTAGCGAAGTAGTGGTAGAGGTCTTATCTCAATTGCAGACCCGTAGGATCGCCACCGATATCATAAACTCGGTTCTATAAGGCTTTCTTAGAGAATTATATACCCCACAGTTTGGGGGAAAGATTGAGAGATGAGTTCACAATGCCGGTACAGGGATTGATGATGGTCACAGAGTATGAATCTTGGTTCCATGAGCTCTCTAGGCACATTAACATGATTATGTCGACATAGGAGGAGTGGATACAGTGGTTTGTTAGAGGGTTATCAGTTTTTTTAGGTTGGCTACAGAGTAGATAGTTGCATCGGGCTGTTCATTCTTACAGATAATAGATCATGTTTGTACTATTGAGGCTATACATTGTGAGGCCTATAGAGGCAGCGATAAGAGGCCTTTCCTCTAGGGTAGTTTCAGGGCACCAGTCACACGGTAAGGGTTCTTTTAGCAGAGGCCATCCACAATGGTATCCACCCAGCAGATCAGTATAGGTAGCCTTTTATCTTACCAATGGTGGATCAGTAGGTTTCGGCGGTTAGAGCAGCCAAATTTTAGGTCAGTCTTCTTGGGGTTAAACTTTGGGGCATTTAGGTCATGGTTGCAATTTATGTTCAGCTAAGACATCACAAGGTGGTTCATTGAGAGAGTTGTGCTATAAGTGTGGTGTGATTGGTCACTTTACTAGAGAGTGTCCTACTATTAGCCACCGTAGATGCCAGATGCAGTCAACCAAAAAGAGTGTGCAGGGTGATAGAGATGAGTCTTAGGGTACTAAGGGTGGTCCCAGGTAGGCTGGATAGGTGGTAGAGGTGGACACTGTCCCATTTATTCTTTTTTAGGTAGGCCGGAGGCAGAGACTTCGGATGTTGTCATCACATGTATGATCTCCATCTCTCAATAGCCTACATATGCTTTATTTTATCCCAGGTCTACTTACTCATATGTGTTTGCTCGTTATTCTACTAGATGGGATGTTTTATGTGAGCCTTTGTCTGTGCCTATGTGTGTAATACCCCCGTAGGTAATTCTTTAGTAGTGAATTGAGTGTATCGATCCTATGTGGTGACTATTATGGGGTATGATACTAGAGAAGACCTAATTTTGTTAGATATGGTAGACTTTGACTTGATTCTAGTCATGGATTGGTTGTCTACTCATTATATGGTTTTGGATTGCTTCACCAAGACTATTACTTTGTGTATGCCTAGTAATCCTCTGGTTGTGTAGCCAAGTGTAGTTAGTCATGTGCTTTGTGGTGTGATTTCCTTCTGCAGGGCTCATCGGTTAGTGGGGAAGGGGTGTCTACCCTATCTTGCTTATGTTTGTGATACTAGTGCTAACAATCCTTCTATTGAATCTGTTCCGGTGGTTTGAGAATTCCCTAATGTATTTTCCACTGATTTACCTGGTCTTCCTCCTGAGCGTGATATTGACTTCAATATTGATATTGAGTCGGGTACACAACCAGTCTTTATTCTACTGTATCGGATGGCTCCAGTTAAGTTGAGGGAGCTTAAGGTGCAGCTCCAAGACCTATTGAGTAAGGGGTTTATCAGGACCAGTATGTCTCTTTGGGGTGCTGCTGTTCTGTTTGTGAAAAAGAAGGATGGTACCTTGCGTATGTGTATTGATTAAAGGCAACTAAATAAGGTGACCATCAAGTATAGGTACTGATATCATAGATTGATGATTTATTTGAGCAGCTTCAGGGTGCAGTAGTGTTCTCTATGATAAACTTGAGCTAAGGGTATCACTATTGAGGATTAGGGAGTCAGATATTCCTAAGACTGCTTTAATGACTCGATACGGGCACTATGAGTTCATAGTCATGTCTTTCAAGTTGACTAATACCCCCAAAACATTCATGGATTTGATGAACTGTGTGTTCAGGCCCTACTTGGACTCCTTTTTCATTGTGTTCATTAATGACATTTTAGTCTACTTCGGGAGTAGAGAGAAGCATAGGCAGCACCTAAGGATAGTACTTCAGACCTTGCGGAATCAGTGGTATTATGTCAAATTCACTAAGTGTGAATTTTGGCTTGAGTCTGTGGCATTCCTAGGGTACGTGGGTCTAAGAATGGGATTATGGTAGATCCGGCAAAGATAGTGGTAGTTCGTGATTGGGCTAGGCTCACATCTCCTATCAAGGTTCGCAGTTTCATCGAGTTGGCAGGATATTACAGATGGTTTGTGGAGGGGTTCTCTTCTACTGTAGCACCTTTGACCAGGTTGACTCAGAAGAATCTTTCTTTCTAGTAGTCTAACAAGTGTGAGGCGAGCTTCCTAAAGCTTAAAGCCTTGTTGACTTCAGGTTTGATTCTTACTCTCTTTGTCGAGGGTTAGGTATTTACAGTGTCTTGTGATGCTTCATGAGTTTGCTTGGGATGTGTTCTAATGCAGTATGGTAGAGTTATTGCATATGCTTCTAGGCAGTTGAAGATGCATGAGCGGAACTACCCCACACATGATTTAGAGTTGGTGGCAATAGTCTTCTCATTGAAGATTTGGAGGCATTACTTGTATGAAGCCCATTGTGAGATCTACACTGACCACTGTAGTCTTCAATACATATTCTGCTAGAAGGACCTTAATCTGAGACAGAACAGGTGGTTGGAGTTACTGAAGGACTGTGATGTCACCATTCTTTATCACCCAGGCAAGGCAAATGTGGTAGCAGATGGTTTGATTTGAAAAGCAGTGAGTATGGGGAATTTTGCATTCTTATCAGTTGAGGAGTGGCCTCTAGATTCGAACATTCAGTCCTTAGCTAGCCAGATAGTTTTTCTTGATTTTACCGAGCTAAGTAGGGTACTTGCTTGTGTAAAGGCTAGGTCTTCCTTGATGGAGCAGATTTGGGCACAACAGTTTGAGGAAACACAACTGAGAGTGATTCATGATAGGGTACTCAATGGGGAGTCTAGGAAGGTGACCTTAGATCTGAAGGGCATTTTGAGGATTGAGAATCGTATCTATGTTCCTAGAGTTTGAGATCTAGTCAGGATCATCCTTGAGGAGGCCAATTATTCCATATATTCCATTCATCCTGGTGTGGAAAAGATATATCATGACCTACAGAAGCATTACTGGTGGTATGGGATAAAGTGGGACATTGTATCTTTTGTGGGCTAGGTATTTAAACTGTCAACAAGTCAAGTTTGAGCATCAAAGACTAGGTGGTTTGACCCAGTGACTACCCATTCTAGAGTGAAAGTGGGAGCAGATAGCTATGGACTTTGTAATGGGTTCACCGCATACCTCCTGAAGTTTTGATTCTATTTGGTTCATCGTATATTGACCAAGTCTGCTTACTTCTTATCGATCCATACTACCTACACTTCACAGATGTTGGCTTAAATTTACATCCGAGAGGTGGTTCGATCACATGGGGTGCCAGTTTCTATCATTTCAGACCATGGTACTTAGTTCACTTTGCATTTTCGAGGGTCTATATAGAAGAAGTTGGCTGCCCGAGTCAAGCCCAGCATAACTTTCCACCCCTAGACTGATGGCTAGTTAGAAAGGACTATTCAGGTCTTGAAGGACATGCTACGGGCCTGTGTTATTGATTTTGGAGGTAAGTAGGATCAGTCCTTGGCTTTGGCAGAGTTTCAATATAATAATAGCTACTATTTGAGCATCAATATGGCACCTTTTGAGGTATTGTATGGTAGGAGATGTCATTCCCTAGTGGGCTAGTTTGATGTCTTAGAGGTTAGACCTTCGGCGCCGATTTATTGCCTGAGTTGATAGAAAGAGTTTATATGATTTAAGAGAGGCTCCGTACTGCCTAAAGTAGGCAGAAGAGTTATGTTGCTCGAAGGGTGAGGCCTTTAGAGTTCATGGTGGAGATCGAGTATTCCTGCGAGTGTCGCCCATAAAGGGCATGATGAGATTCGGGAGGAGGAGTAAGCTTAGCCCAAGGTTCATCGGCCATTTTGAGATCTTGAGATGGGTAGGTGAGGTAAGTTATGAGTTGTATTTTCCCCCAACACTATTAGGTATTCACCCTGTATTCCATGTTTCTATGTTGTGGCGGTACATTCCATATGAGTCTCACATGCTTCAACGGGATTCAGTTCAGCTTGATGAGTCCTTGGCCTTTGAGGAGAAGCCTGTGGCTATTTTGAACAGACAGGTTAGGAAGTTAAGGTCTAAGGAGATTCCATCGATGAAATTTCAGTGGAGGCATCGTTCGATCGAGGAGGCTAGTTGGGAGATCAAGCAGGACATGCGTAATCGATGTCCTCACCTTTTTAAGGCACCAGGTACCTTTGTTTCTTGACTTTCGAGGACAAAAGTCCTTTTAGTAATGGATGTTGTAATGACCTTCAAGGTCATTTTCATGCTTTTGTGTATTTTTACCATTTTACCCCTTTCCGTAACTTACTTATAGCTTATATGTGATATCAAAATGGGTGACATGCTTCCCAAGGTATCCGATTGAGTTTTGAGGTAGTTTGGCCATTTTTGAGGCGTAAGGTTTGAAAGAGTTGACCTTAGTCAACATCCGGAGATTCAGGCATCATATGAGAATTCTGACGATTCCATCAGCTCCAGAAGGTCCATTTTAGTTTAGAAGGAAGGGTTGTTGGATTTTGGAGTCTTCGTTTTGAGTTTAGGTGGTTTAACCATTTTAATTTTAAAGTTTGGCCAAGTTTGACTTTGGTCAAAATTTTGAGTTAATGCGCCCGGACGAAAATTTTATTAGCGCATTTAGCTCTGGGATGCCGAGTTTCTTCTAAAATGACATTTGGTTTGGTTCCCCGAGGTGCTTGGAATGAGATTTTTGTTGTTTGTGCATTTTAGAAGCTTTCTTTGGAAAGTGTTGACTTTGGTCAACATTTAAATGAAACAATCTCCGTTGGAAAATCTATCGATTCCATTGAGTCCAGAATGCCATTTCCAATTAGGTAGCACAATCAGTTTGCATTCACGGGTTTCCGAATGAATTCCAGACCCCAATCAAAGAGAAATCTCATTCTCGAAAGTTTACCACCAGTTGAACTGCTGGATTCGCGACCCAGGGGTCCGCGATCTTGAAGGTTTGAGACCCTAGGCATCTTGATCGCATGATTGACCGTCGCATCGCGATGGGTTAGCTGGAGCAGACCTCGCGATCGCAGTGAATAAAATTAGTAAATCTAGTGAATTAAATGCCCATTTTCAACAGTCTAAGTCCCATTTTGGGACTTAGAAAAAGAGGGATTTGGAGAGCAATTCTTGGTCATTTTTGATCATTTTTGTTCCGGCGTGTTGCGAATTGTTGCGGGGACGTTTTGAGACCTTTTTTTATCCTTAAAACCTTGTAAGTTTTGCATAAGTTTTATCATTTCTTGCATTTTTGAACTTCTTGGGCTTGAATTTGGTTGGGTTGTTTGAGCTCTTTCGGTGCTCAGAATGTGCCCATTTTTGGTGCACAAGTTCTTTGGGACCTCGTGACAGAGTTGGTTTTTTTATTTCATTCAAAGGTCCCAATGTCGAATTTTAACCTGATTTTAGTTTTATTTGTAATTATAACAATATGGGTATCGTTGGCCTTGTTTTGATGTGTTCTTCGATAATTTGATAGAGTGGCATCGTTCGAAGGCAGCCCAAAAAAAAAAGACTCAAATTTAGCGGTTCAGGTGCGGTTTCGACTTTGAGGTAGGCTATGGCTTACTCGTTTTAGACTTAGATTGGCTAGAATTAGCATATTTTGAGTAGTAACGCATGATTAGGTTGGTGATTTAGGTGTTTATAGTTCATTGAGGTGTTGCGAGTCGATGATCATCATTAGTGATTAGTTGGGGTTTTAGTCGTTGAATCCTTATCATAGGTGATATCTTGGCTTGTTTATATCGATTAGAATTCTAAGAGCTTGCTCCTAAGTGATTTGAACATAGGATGCTGCTTGCTTGACTTGCTTGGTTTTGGTTGCCGGTTGATTTGATTTCGGAGTATGCCTATATCTTGCTTGCTTTTAATATTGAAATATTGGGTACGAGGCCGTGCTTTGAGTACACCGGAGTCTCAGGTTAGTGATTTGGTACCTCTATTGGGATTTTTACTCAACTCGAGTGATATATAATTTTGACAAACTATTTTTATTAATTTGCCTCGCCGCTGTTAAAACCCCCTTTTAAAGAATAAAATGGTGATATCAAGACTTTTAATTGATGAATAAGTGTAATGTTTTAAAGGAAATATTGTTCATATTTTAATAATGGCATTTCTTTTCAGAAAGATTGAGGCGTGAATTTTGGGCGGCCCGTTGATACATATTTTGGGTTATTATTATTATTATTATTATTATTATTATTATTATTATTATTATTATTATTATTATTATTATTATTATTATTATTATCATTGAGAAGCTCGAGATGTGAATTCTGGGCGACCCGTTTATGCATATCTCCGGTTATTATTATTATTATTATTATTGAGAAGCTCGATGTGTGAATTTCAAGTGGCCCATGATACATATTCGGGTTACTATTATTAGGAAGCTCGAGGCGTGAATTCCAGGCACTTCATGATGTTTTTGACGATATTGAGCCTTAGCTACAAGTTTATATCTGAGTATTCTTTCAGTATTTGACCAGTTGGGATTATTGATGTGCTTACTTGATTGATGGGTTTACTTGGTTACCGTATGATTATTCTCGTGTCCTCTTTTCCTGTATTTTTAGTTTGTGCTCTTCTCTTATTGTTATTAGTATCATCGTGTTATTTATTATATATTTATTCTTTCTGAACTTGGTTGGTCTATGATACCTACTGGGTACCCCATGATTTGGTACTCATACTGCACTTCTGCATCATTTTGATGCGTGCCTGAATCCGTAGCAGTGCCAATATCAAATTGTGCTGAGCTCTCGGCATTCAGAGGCTTGCTACATTCCCTCTTCTGCTCTGACTTGTATTTTGTATTTTGAACTATCAGATTTGTATTGTATATTTATATATTTTGTTAGCTTTTGTACTTAGTGGCTCCTGTATAGGTGACACCAGGTACGGGGTTCAGTCTAGTGTCAGTTTGTCATTTATTTTGGTCACTATCGGGCCTCTTGTATATTTTGTATCATTTTTACATATCTATACCCTGGCCTAACTTTACTTTGGTTATATTCTTTTGCTTTACATATCTATATTTTGGCCCAAATTTTCTTTGGTTTTATTCTTTTGCTTCCCCCTCTTACGTTATCAATTATTTAATTAGATTGCCATTTATTTTCCGCTTATCTTGGGTTTGGCTTGTCTATTCGGGGATTATAGTAGGCGTCATCATGATCCACATTTGGGTCATGACAAAAACATAGCGTGAACCTCAACCCAATGAAATTCAAAAGAGATACTTAATCAAAAACATCTAGATCATGATAAGCTTTGCATAGGATATCACACTTAAGTCAAAGTGCCTAAATCATGGAAAACCTTCATGATGAGATTACTTTCCTTTTGAAGAAAATCATAGTTTCATAAAATTCATGTTGATACTTCATCTAAAGCATCCTTAAAATCGTAGTTTATAAATTCATGGTGCAAGGATAATTCATCAAACATAGTTCATGACCGTAAAATAGGCATAATGCATGCGGTCATGTAGAATTCATTAAAAATGTGTAACTAAGATCGCATCATGTAGAATAAGATCATTGAAATTGAATAAAAGCATAATTGACTGAACCTAGTGCAAGATCATCAAAATCTAAGGTTTAGGAAGAAATCATAAGAGGAATTTGAAAACACTTTGGGACTTCATGGATGGAAATGATTCAATGGATGAGATTCTCATATACCTTGATGATACTTGGCTATGGAATTGAAAATGAGACTTAAGTCCTTGAACCCTAGCTTGACTTGTAGAAGAAGACCTTGGGAGAGTTCCTTGAGAGGCTTAGAGATTTTAGGTGAATGAGAGAAAATGGGGAAATTTGGAGGATTTGGGTATTTATAGTTCGTGGAAATAGCCCAAAATGCCATAACTTTGACATAAAAAGAACAAAAAATGTTCAAATTATCCATGGAAATTAACTGCCAGAGGTGACCTACGGGTCCTACCTATGGTCATAGGTCACTCTATGAGCCATCAAATGGGTTCATGGAATTAAAGTAAAAATCAAGCTTCTGAAGTTCACCCTACGACTCCACCCTACAGGTTATAGGTGACTCTATGGTCCGCAGACATTGTTCATCCTGCACAACCCAAAAATCAACTTTCTGATTCTCCAACTATGAGACCACCTAAGTCCCGTAGCTCTTCCTATAGCCTGTTGAGACCCTTGTCCTGCCAACTCTAAAAAGACAGTGTCTCTGAACCCATCCTACAATTGCTTCCTACGATCCGTAGGTCCTTGTATGGATAATAAGTGGGCTCGTCCAAATCTTCTGAACTTTTTCAAAATTTTCCCAAGTCTTAGGCTCACCAAGAGTTGCCTTACTAAGGGCCGTAGGACCTTGTACAGTCCGTAGGTTGGCCTCATATGATCTGGCACCAGAACTTTTTCTGCAAGTTTTCCCTTAAATCTCATTTTCTAACTTTTGGGGTGTTACTTTTCGGGTCGTGACAACACGGTACTTGGAAACCACAAGTGATCCCAGGCTAATCCTTGGCATAGAATATCTAAGAAATACTCATGATTATTGATGCATAAGCTTAAACACATGCTTATTATAAGACTGAACAATGAATATTAAGAGATCCATGAGACTACATTACTAATGTTTGAATAAAGCCTCTACTATTTTGAATAAAGAAATAAGTTTGCAAGGACATGGCCCTTATCTACTTCAAAATCAAATGACAAAATAAATGAAAGTCTAATAAACTGAACTCACCAAATGATGACTAAAAATGTTGCAACCTTACTAGACTTGACATACGCCGAAATCTACATCATAAAAGGATGCAACAAAGAAAAAAGTATACGGTCAGTACATGGAATGTACTAAGTAAATAAGGGATACTAGCATAATTATATGAAATGGCATATATAAGGACAGTAAAATAAGGTTCCAAGATCGTATACTTAGTGAAAGAACTGAAAAGAAAATAGTTGGAATTCATGTATAAGCTAGAGTTAATTCAGTAGCCTTGTGTGATCATGCACATAAAATAGCTTACTTAAAATGAACCATATAAAGTTGCTAGCATATCATAAAAAAATGTGTAAATTAGAGAGTTTATTATAATCGACACACACCATGTGATCTCATGATGTCCAACTTATAATCCTAGTTGGAAGGGTTGTCCTATATCTTGTTAGAGTGTAGAACCTATCTATCTATGTGGATCCACTAATCTGGGCCTCTCAAGGCCAAATGATCAATCGACAAAGCGGTGAAACATAATTCTTGTGATGGCACATAATTATGGGACTTGAATTTTCTAAATCTATGTTCTCTGGATGCTAAATAGTCCACCCAAAATAACATATATTTATAATAATGTTGATAGGTATAAAAACCATCTATTTATCTGAATTATATGTGAGACTAATCTCAAAAGATATATCCAAAATAGTCTATGTTGAGGTTGAAATTTATATCATGCTCATTTTCATGCTTAAAAGTCATAATTATTTGGAACAATCATAAAAAATATGTTGAATTAGTACAATAAGGTTTAAAACTAAAGTGGATCAATGTAAACATGAATTAATAAGGAAAGATCACAACTTTCTTAAAAGACCTAACTTTGCTTCTAATATTCTTGCAAAATTCTTAAAAATCAAAATAATTTAGGCACAAGAGTAAAGGGATACTCTCGTTGAAACCTAATACACTTGAAAGAACGAAGCTTGAAAGAAGAATTTTCTTGAAAGCCTTGAAACCCTAACTTTTTCTTTCATTACGGTCTATTTCAGAGTTTAGAAAGATATGAGCAAGGTAAAGGAGAGGGATTAAGTATTTACTGATATAATTTACCCCAAAAAGGTGTTAACACGTTGAAGCTTAGGCTTAGGAATAGGAATTGGGGGAAAAGACAAAAGAATCCTTACTTAATAATTGTTCGGCAACTTCCATGAGCGCCATTTATGGTCCGTATAATGGATTACGAATCATAAATTCTGCTCGTGAAACTCAGGCTTTAAAAAATGGTGTTTCTAAAGTTTGATCTATGAGTTGATAGGAGGACCAATAGATGGATTTACTACCCATAAATGGCCTCGTGGAATTACGCTTAACAACCAACTTTCTGAAGTTTATTTTACAATACCCATTTACGATCTATAAAAGGTTCTACGGCTCATAGATGGGTGTGTAGAAATCATATTTCACATCAAATTTTATGTTTTCTATCTATGAGCCAACAGGACTATCCATAGATACATCTACAACCTATAAATTAAGCTCGTAAATTTTAGACAATAATTTTCTCCATATCTAAAGTTTGATTTAAGAGCACCATCTATAGACTGTAGAAGCATCTACAAGAGTAAAAATCATCCGTAAATTAAAGACTTCAGTAGACTTAAAGGTTTCATAATTTTTCTAAGTCATATGACTTGATCTAGACTTAGGAATTTCTAAAGCGTTACAGGTCATTATTTATGAGCTTATCATGTAGTGCTGGCAAGGATTGTTAGGAGAACTGATTATGTGATAGACAAGTTAGAGATTAAATATCATGTGCATTTGCATTATTCAATTTTAATTATGCATACTATTTCATATGTGAAGACGGAGCCGAAAGGGTATATTTTTTGACAAAAATTTCAAAACAGTAATTAATTTTTTTTGAAACTAAAAGGGAAAACACGCAAGGCTTCTTGCGACTTGCCTTTTTATATTTGACATTGTTAATGCCCAGTGTTAAAGGAATTTATGAGGCAGCTCACGACTTGTAAGTCGCACGGTAGCCTGCGACTTACAAGTCGCAAGGTACCTCGCGAATTCCTTCAACAGTGTGGACCCATGCCCCTCTTCCCACCCCCACCACCCACTCCCGTTGCCCTACTCTCCCCCATCTCACCTCCATAGCAATGTTTTATATAAAAAAACTTTTTATAAATTTGTATATTTTTGTTTTAGCTTATTATTTATTTGATATTATAAATATTTTCTCTTTAACTTTCATTCTTTATTTTATTATCTTTAATATTATAATAATATCACTATCACATGACTTACTATGTTTATTTGACATTTGTATGTATGTATGTACGTACTTTTTATCCACGATAAGTCATTATTTTCAATATTTTACTCAACTACACATATATAATTCGTGAATTTAGGTTATATGTATTTATGCATGAACAAATTTACATATAGGCCTCTTTTGGTGTGTGAAAAATGATCTTAACAAGATTGAAATTGAAGTGAACTCCATGCTACTTGTGAATTTTTTATATAATAAGAAAACAAATCAGGGTATATAGTAGTTATTAAATGTCTGTAGATTAAAGTGCATAATTTTAAGAATATTTAATTGAATTATGGTTTACGATTTGTCTCCATTTGGAACAAACTTGTACTTCTCAAAGAGTAGAATAAGGTTTAAAACATACTTTGTGCACTCTTATATATTGTGTGTATATATATGCTATAAATAATTTAATTAGAAAAAATAAATGGATAGAGATATTCTTTAATAACCAGTAGTATGTCCAACTACCTTTACCCATTTTTACCTGCTTTATGAATTAGTTGGATAACAACAAATTTAGTTCTTTTTCTAAAGCAAATCACTTATCTATGACATGGGGAAAACATTTTTATTTTTAGCTATAGAAGAATTTTGCTCAAGTAGGGGGGGTTATTTTTGTTCACATTGATTTCTCTAGTAGGAAAATATTGAAAGTTCAGTTCTAATTGATTAAATAAAATTTAGACTTATAATTAAGAGAAATCAATTCATTTCTTCAATCATTGAGTCATATTGTACAAACCAAAGTTTAGGACATGAAAAAAAGGACTAAACTTCTATACATTAATAATAGAGATTATCATTTGCGTCGACGCGGTTGTTGTTGTTTATGTGTACCTTTACCACACATTGTTGGTACATGCGGTCTTGTAGTTCTTCGCAAATTATTTATGTCCTGCAAAATTAATTATTATGAGTTATATTTTTAATAATGTAACACTGCTAATATTGAAGTTTCTAAAGTAAAAATATTACAACATACATATTGTTGTTGAAGATTTGACTTCATCATCATCTTCATCTTCATCATGTTGAGTTTCAGACATATCTTGTAATAAGATGATAATTTATTATTACATACTTTTATTAAAAGTATTTTACTTAAAACGTTATTTAAAGAGTATATTAATTACCGTCGAAAAATTCAATCTCCCAGCCTATAAAGGTGAGTTTTGGAATTCATGTTGTTGTGTTTTTTAGATAAAATTAAAATTTGCACCACTAAATTTCTCAAAACCATAGGAACATTGGGATTATGAAAATCACTAACTTCTTGTGTATAACTAGGCACACTTGACGATGCTCCACCATAGTCAAAAATAGAATAATACGGAGTGCCGGAAGTAGCCTCCAAAAATTCTATATTAACCTCTTGCATATGAATACCTCTTATATTATGTGGACCATTTCTACGAACTGATGGTTGTGGTTGATATTCATACGATGGAGTATGTTGTTGTTGAAAGTTCAACTATGTGCCTAAATGGGCAACATTCATTGAAACTCTAACATATCCAATCATTTCACCTGCAAATTCCCTTGTTTGAAATGACTGGATTTCATCATTCTCAACTGTTTGAGTCCTTATGTATATTCTTTGATGTAATCTTGCCTAAAATTTGTTAAAATTATAAAACATATTCAATCAAATATGTAAACAACCTTTAGGTATTATAAAAAAAAAATTACATACCAATACTTCATATCTTCCTCTAATTGGTTGATATCCAGCTCGAACAACTGATTGTGAATTTTCAATTAAGATGCACGTATGTTGTAGATACCAACATAAGTAATTAATTGCATTTGCATTTGAATTTATATGTATAATACGTTTATTGCGGTTATTCCATATTAATTTTGTATGAATAAACATTGCATGTATATCATCATTTATTTTATTGCGCTATTTTTTAAAATTCAATTTGGACCCAAGTCCAATTCTCATTTAAAACAAAAAATATAATAAGTTTATTTGGCCCAACACCAAATAGCCCAAATAAAGAAAAGATGCACATCAGCAATTCAAATCTCAATCTTAATACTCAAAGCTTCTTCTTCTCTGTAAGCTTTTTATTCACACAGAAATTCAGAGCAATGGATGCTACTAAGACAACCAAAGGTGCCGGAGGAAGAAAGGGTGGCCCAAGGAAGAAGTCTGTAACCAAATCAATCAAAGCTGGTCTTCAGTTTCCTGTTGGTCGTATTGCTCGTTTCTTGAAGAAGGGTCGTTATGCCCAGCGTGTAGGATCTGGTGCTCCAATTTATCTAGCTGTTGTTCTTGAATACCTTGGTGCCGAGGTGTTGGAGTTGGCTGGAAATGCGGCAAGAGATAACAAGAAGACCAGAATCATTCCTAGGCATGTGCTTTTGGCAGTGAGGAACGATGAAGAGCTGGGAAAATTGTTGGCTGGTGTTACCATTGCAAGTGGAGGTGTTCTTCCTAACATTAACCCAGTTCTGTTACCTAAGAAATCCACAGCTTCCGAGGAGAAGGCATCTACACCCAGGGCAACAAAGTCACCAAAGAAGGCATAAGGCTATCGTTTAGAAGTTTAATCGCTCGGTTAAATATGCACCAATCTTTTGTCTAGTTTATCGGTACTTCTGGTAGTAGGACGCAGATTTTTGTTATGCTTTGAAAACTTTGGTGTAATGTGCTTGGAAATATAATAGAAAATATCTCTTTTTCTATCTTAAAAAAAAATGATGCACAAAATAAAGCAGAAAGGAAACAAAGGATGAGTTCAGACATCCAGCACAAAGAATGGCAAAGGACTATGGTTCCCCAACAATATCAGTTGTAAATGAGCATAAATTCGAAACTCTCCATGTCCTCGAGGAAGATGATGAAGCTAGAGTTAGGAAACTTGGGTGATTTCACTTTGGCATCTAACAAGTCTCACTGATGCCATGAATTCAGCTCCATTGAAGACTTCTCCAGCTCTCAAATTGGCTCCGAAAAAACTCTTCTAGGTAAGACTATTCTCCCTTAGATCTTTCGTATCTTGAAGTTCGTAAAGGTTATACTGATTTTTCCCATAGCCTGTGCAGATTGAGCTCCAAAAAGATAATACCACTGCCTCAAACCATGAGTTCGATAAACATCTACTCCCATAAACAGCTCGAAGGTATTGCTTTACCTTGAACAAGGACTTTCTATGATCTCGTGTAGTCTGACTTGCTCGTTTCTAGTTTGTACCTGTAGTTTATGCCTTTTTCTTTATCTGATTGATTTATTTTGCCCATTTTTAATTCTGATATTTGGGACTTCCTGCTTGTCTAGTTGTAGTATAGCTCTAGCCTGTGATGGTAGTTCATCTTCATTATTCAAATACATAGTGCGTGTACCTGCAAAATCAACAACTAGGTTTGCTAAAAAATCTATCAGCTTATTCCCCTTTCTGTAATTGTGCTCCCCCAGAACATCCTTATTGAGTATAGCCTCCTTTATCTCCCTAATATCCATAGAAATAGCCCATGAGATTTTCCAAATTCCATCTAGAATCTTCTTGATAGTTAGTCTCTTTCCATAGTCAGTAGTAGGAGATTATGGTTCAGGAGATTGTGGTTCAAGCAGTGCCTCAAGCCATTTTAAAACCCTTTACTTCAGCTTCCAATGTAGTGCAACCATCCAGCATGATGGTGCTAGCAAATGCTAGCCTTCCAAGACTATCTCCAATGCAAAAGGCGATAGAACTGATCCCAGAATTTAAGTTACTAGAGCCATCAGTGTTACATTTGAATCTTGCCCCCTCAGCACATTTCCACCTTACCACAGTGCTCTGAATTAAGGGGTATATCTTTCCAGTAAGTGTGCTATAGCAGGCCAGTTGTCAGGCATCTCTGAGAATTCAAGAATACTAGTTTTAGCCATATAGTATATATTTCTATTGATCTCCGAAACCATAACATTCCTGGACATTCTTCCACCATGCTTGATCACATTCCTCTTTTTCCACAATTGCCAAATAATGAGAGAAGGTATGGCCCTTTATAGTAGTTTTAACTTAGGTACACACTTTTCATTCCACCACTTATATACTGCCTGTCTTAACTGAATGAAAGGGCCCTACAAACAAATTGCTCCTACAAACAGTCTCCATAAATAATTAGCATTAGGACATTCCACAAATAGTTGATTGAAAGTTTCTTGAGAGTTACTATAGCAATAACAGCACTCCATCTCATTTGTAATTCCGCTCCTCATAAGCACTTCTCCTAGAGGGATTCATTTAAACCAAATCCTCCATATTAGAAAAGGGATTTTGATAGGTAGACCTTGCTCCCATAACCACATTATATCCTTTTAGGGGTCTTTTCTGCTTTTTATAACTTCCCAAGCACTTTGAATTGAGAATTTTCCAGTGTTGTTAAGCATCCACCAATGCTTATCCCTATCTTCTGAATGTTGACTATCACCCAACACCTGTTTCACATGTTCACAAACATCTATAACCAGTAAGTTAGTAATGAGATCATTATTCCACTTGCCTTCCACTCTTAGTTGATTAACTTCTTCAAAGTTGTAAGGAATAACACAGTCAACAGGTAAAATGTACTGTACTGTAAAGCTCCCAATTATGACCAATTATCATACCATATTCTGGCATGCCCACATCTAGGTTCCCACCATATTTCTTGGTCAAACCATTCTCTAGCCTTTAACATCATCTTCTAGGTTTGAACCCTCATTTTTTTTTATGGGAACAGACCCTACACAAGGCTCCCACCTCTCGTGCACAGTCAGGGGTTGAGCATCACCCCTAAGCCTTAACATAAAATAAAACAGAAAAATATAAGGAGGGGGACATAAACCTTACCTCCGATCCTATGTTGGTTCATAAGTCGGCTAACCTATTAAGGTCGGCTAACTCATCCCCGTAGCAAAAGGAGCTATCTATAACTAGAAAGCAGTAAACCTATGAGAGGACTCCTCCCGATACAAGTCGACTAAGAAAGCATAAATGAGGAAGACTCTCCCCTTCCATGAGAAGACAAGAAAGTAACCTACACTAGTCCTATTCAACTATGCTACGTACCATACATAGCTAAATTGAGAAAGAACAAGTATATGAACCTTCTATCTCGCATGGGGTGAAGAAGCTCTTTTCATCTTTGTCCTTTTTTATCTTGTCGTACCAAGTAAGTCCAAGGGAAGTATGAAATAGCATCGCAATCATGATTATCCGCTAAGGAGGATGAAATGAGAGAAAGTATATAGAGCTATAATAACCAACAACGTTGGAGTTGTTGTTGAGAAAACTAGTGACTAAAGAGCAGCAAATTGTAACTTGTAGGTGATGCAGCCATGGCATGAGCAGTTGCTTGGGTGTCAAGGAGCTCAAAGTAACTTGGAGCTGCTACAAGAAGGCCCCTACATGAATGGTTGTTGTCTCCCTTTGTTTGATTCTTTGTGGACCTGCACAAGGAAGTAGCCATGGAAGCAAACCAGTGTGTGGTGGTTCTGTAGTGCCCATTGGAGGGCTCCTCAATTGCAAGTAGATGGAAGTTGAAGATTGTTGGTGTTGGATTGTTATAGTTGTATGGTTGCTACTGTAGCTTCTGAATTCCAAGGTGCTGTGGTTGGTTGCAACTCCTCTTGTTGATAGTTGCTGCACTGCACAGCTGTGAAGTTGTTGTTGCTTCCAATCAAATTCAGCTTCAGCACTCTGTGGCATGATATCTGCAACTGCAGCTTCATGGAATTTGCAGCTTCTGATGTTCCAGCAGCCTGCATACATAAATAAACAACCACACAAACAAGAACAATGGCCTCCTAGATTAGACTCCCATAATGAGTGTTGATGGGTGCTGCTGCTGCCAGGAGGTTTAACAGATGGTGCCTTGGATATTGAAGGGTTCTTATGTGCTTGCACAGAATCTAGGAGGGCTGTTGCAGGTGTTGTAGCATGGTAGCTGTTGGCTGCATCTATAAGTGAAACCATGCACTTTGTAATCCCTGCATCTGCAAAGAAAAACAACCTTGTTGCTACTGCTGTTGCTGCAGCTGTAGCCCATCTGTTGCAGGTCTGTCTTGATGTTGCTTTATGTTCTAGTGAGTGGTTGTATGCTGAAGTACTTGTTCTTGGGGATTGTAGGTGTGTATTGTACCTGCACAAGTAAAAGAACAAGAAAAAAAGTACCTCCAATACTCCTACACAGCAAACACTGTGCTGTGGTTCTGCATGTCCATTGTGGACTTGTAGTTTGTCCTTGTATGCTGCATGTTGTTGGAGTTTTTGTGTGTTGTGGCTTGTAAACATGTCCCCAACTGTAACATGCTTTAATGTATCTCTAGATACCTGCAAATGCATAGAGACAAGCCAACAAGACCAAAAACAAATAGACACCAACCTCCTCATTATGCTTACGTCGGCTAACTTTTTCAAGGTCACTCGACTAACGTTTCTAATTATCCATTTAAGGTGGAACTTCTTGGGCCTTGTAGTTACTGTATGTTCTGTGTTGTTGCAATATTTGGAGGCCGTTTGGACAAGCTGGAAGCTTCAAGTAGTGAATTACTCCATTTGAAGACTTAAGTCGGCTAACTTTTTCAAGGTCGCTCGACTAACGTCTCCAATTATCCGTTTGGGATGAAATTTCTTCGGATTTGTAATTACAGTACTTTCTATGTTTTTGCAACATTTGGAGGCCTGTTTGACAAGCTGGAAGCTCCAAGTTGTGGAGTGCTCCATTTGGAGACTTAAGTCGGCTAACTTTTTCAAGGTCGCTCGCCTAACGTCTCTAATTGTCCGTTTGTGATGAAACTTCTTGGACCTTATCCCTATAGTATTTTCTGCAATCCTGCAAATTTTGGAGGCCTTTTGATATGTCATGATGCATTTGTTGATTTGTTGCTGCTATGGCTTAGTTACATTCACTGTTGCTGCTGTAGTGTAGCATATGCAAGTGATGTTGCTGAGATGCTGCAGGTCTATGGTAGGTTGTTGGTCTAAGAATTCCAATCTAAGCTGCTGAAACTCCAATACCAGGCTCAAAGCTTCATGATACCTGCACCAGATAAATAAACAAAAGGAAAAATCCCTTTGCTGATTCCTGTGCTGCATCTCTACAGCATTTTTGCAGCTCCAAGGCCATCTCTAAGTTATCCATTGGTTCATTTTGTAGCTGCTGTGCTAAGAAGCAAACCTCACCTAGCTTGCAGTTGTTTGTTCCCTTTTTCCAAATCTGCTGGTACCTACACAATCAAGCATGAAAAGAAAAAAGAAACTGTCTACTCTAATCCTTACCTCTAGAGGTAGGTTGATTGCTCTAGGAAGGCAATAAACAAGGGAGACTCTCCCCTTTACAAAACTCCTAACTATGAATTTATACATAGGGAGTTCTGTACTACTATTAATGGTATACAATTCAAGGAGGTTGTTTGATCCTCTTCAGTTTTGTCCTCCTAAAATTTGGCATCCCCATTTTGTCTAGGATGTAGTATCCTCTTGTTTCCTTAGGAAGCTGTTGAGCACTGTAGAATTGAACCATGCTGTCTACGCTGTGGCTATGCTTGGAAAGTGTATCTGTAACAAAGTTAGTTTCCCTATAGATGTGCTTGCATTGAAAGAAATCCAGCATTATGATCAGCTCCTGCAGGTCTATGATGTAATTCCTGATATTCCAGGGTGGTGTAATCTCTTGTTTTAGCCATTTCACAAGTAATTCAGAGTCAACCTCCAGTAGGACCCTGTTGTAGCCATATTGAATGCACCAAGTGATGCCCAGAAGTGCAGCCTGTACCTCAGCTTGGTTGTTAGAACCAACTCCAAGTGGTGCAGCAAATGCATAAAGGAGGTTTCCTTTGTGGTCTCTTAGGATACCCCCAGCTCTAATTTTCCCAGGATTATTCAAAGCACTTCCATCAGTGTTAAATTTAACCACATTGTAAGTTGGTTTATGCCAACTAACTTGGGTGATTTTCAGCTCCTGACTGCAGCTTTCCACCATAATTATTAGCTCCTTCCAGTCACTTGGCCAGCTAAGGTAAGGGAAAGCTGTGAAGATCAGCATATAAAGTTCTTTGATAACTAAGAACTTCACTCTAGTACTGCTTGACTTTTTTCCTCCATATTTGCTAGCACATCTGTTCTTCCATAGATTCCAATAGATGAATATGGGGGTAGCTTGCATTAATAGTTTATGGACTTCATTATTTGGTTTAACCAACCACCATTTCATCAGAGTGCTCCTCATGGGGCTGCTGCTGTGATGTATACCCCAACAATCAGAGAAATAATTCCATATATGTTTAGCCATGTGTCCTGAGATGAATATATGATCTATATTATCCCATCCTGACCTGTAGCAACAAGAGCACTGAACAGGTGCATGACCAAATTTCTCAATACTTTCATTAGTAGGCAACTTGCTTCTGAGAGTTCTCCAAACTAGAAAGGATATCTTAAAAGGTATATTCTTATGCCATACATAAGTGTCAGTCATGGTTTTGTTCCTTTTTGGCCTGATCTTGTTCCAAGCTGAAGCACAAGTGAAGTTTCCATCTGAGGTCAGTTTCCAGTAGGCTGTATCTGGGATGTTAGGTTGATACTTGAAGGAAAAACTAAGAATCTTCTGTATCAGATGTTGTGGTGCATGTTGCCTCACCTTCTCTTCATCCCATTCTCCATTCTTCAGGAACTTGGAGACAGTGGTATTGTTAAGTCTAGGTAGACAGTCTTTGTGATAAGCTAGGGGGCCAATTCCTAGCCAATCATCCCACCAAAAACTGCAAGAGCCTGAGTTAAGGTGCCACTATATATGAGGCTCAATCTCATCTTTGTTTGTCATCATGTGTTTCCACATAATTGATCATTTCATTCTACTAGTTGTGGTCTTACCCTCTTACAGTACTTGTTCCATATGAAATTGGTTCACAATGACTTTGTGGTTCTAAACTTCTACCATAGCTTTGCAATGCAGCTTTAGATACATCAAATAGGGACCTAAATCCAAGACCCCCTTCTTCTTTAGGTAGGCAAATATCATTCCAAGCTATCCAGTTCTTAGCCCTACCATCTTCTTTAAAATTCCATAGAAATTTAGCAAATATTCTGTGGATGTCTTTGATAACACATTTAGGAGGAATTAACACTAACAATAGATAAATTAGGATACTGGCCAGGACATGATTAATCAACATTGTCTTTCCCCCAAAAGACAACAACCTACCCTTCCAGATATTCAGCTTATTTTAGATCTTCT
Source organism: Solanum dulcamara (assembly GCF_947179165.1). NCBI lineage: Eukaryota > Viridiplantae > Streptophyta > Magnoliopsida > Solanales > Solanaceae > Solanum > Solanum dulcamara. The sequence continues at coordinate 21,842,448 of NC_077242.1, forward strand.
TGAACAACTCATTGAAATAGCCCTTCTACATCTTCTCATGACTGATAGGACATCCTAGATATATTATAGAAAAATTACCTCTTTCAAAACCAGTAGCTTCCTTCATTTCCTTTACTAGAGTATCTTTAACAGTCTTCATCATATAGAAATAACTCTTTTCCTTGTTGATCTTTTGATCTGATTGTTTTTCATATTTCCAAAGTGTATTCATGATTAGAGCAATAGATTTCTTCTCAGCAGTAGCAAAAATGATATTGTCATCTACATAGGCCAGATGATTTAGCTTCTCGCTCCACTTAGGCATCCCAAAGCTCCAAAAGTCAGAATGATCAAACAATTGGTTTAGGGCTCTAGTGAGAACTTCAACAGCTATAATGAATATAGCAGGGGATAAAGGATCCCCCTATTTTACCCCTCTTGTAGAATGAAAAATCCATGTGACTTTCCATCAATAAGAATAGAGTACCAGTTGTTGGTAACAATTCTCCAAATCATATCTCCCACCTGAGAATCAAACCCCATCTTTTCCATCACTTTTACCAGGAAACTCCAATTAACTCTATCATATGTTGTAGTCATGTCCAACTTAATTATCACATTAGCTGGCTTTTCCCTCTTTCTAATATTTGTAATGATCTCCTGAGTCAACAGTACATTCTCAGAGATGCTTCTACCTCTTACAAAACCAGACTGGTTCTGGGAAATAATTCTTAGTAATAAACATTCCAATATGTCATGAAGTATTCTTGAAATAACCTTGTTGATGAAATTGCTCTAACTAATAGGCCTCATATCTGAAAATGTCTGAACTACTTCTTTTTAGAAAATAATACCAAATTAGTGTGAGTAATAGATTTTGGGAGAGAGTTTCTCAAAAAGAAGGCTTGAATAATCCCAACAATATCAGCTCCCGCAATTTCCCAAAAAGTCTGAAAGAATTGTCCTGCTAATCCATTAGGGCCACAAGAACAATCCCCATTAAGTTAAAATACCACTTTTTGATCTCATTCACATCAGCGCTAGCAGTCAACCTCTCATTGTCTTCTGCAGTCACCATGTTTTGGATATTCTGTAGTAAATTAGTGTCCCTATTTGAAATATCTTCTGAGAATTATTTCTGGTAAAAGTTTAGAGCTTCAGATACTGTCTCATCATCCCCTTCAATGCACTGACCATCTTCCTTTATAATCCTGTTCAGCATTAGTCTCCTCCTCCTACTCTTACCAATCCATGAAAAAATTTAGTATTTCTATTTCCCTCTGAAAAGCACTAGATACTTGCCTTTTGCCTCCAAAACTCCTCCTCATAGTGAAGATAGAGTTTGTATTCAGCATCAACCTGTTGCAGGATACTTCTATTGTATATAGAAGGATCCTGTTAAAACACTCCTTCCTCCAGCTTAACAATCTCCTCTCTGATGTGCAGCTGCTTAAATATATCACAAAAAGTATCCCTGCTCCATTTGGCCTGTCCTCATTTTGTCTTTTTCTATTTTAGTTTCCATTGTACAAACACATCATCAAAATATTCACCCTTCCAATAGTCTTTCACCACCTCTTTAAAGTCATCCCTGCCTGCCCAGAATTTCAAGAACCTGAAAGGCTTTATAAAGTTTTGATCAGCTTGACCTCCACAAGTTAATAGTAATAGTGCATGATTTGATCCAGTCCCTGTTAGGTTGTATAAATCTATATTTCCAAGAAGCTCCTGATTAATCATTACCCTATCTAGCCTTGTAAAGATACAATTTGAGCCACCCCTTCCATTCCACTTAGTAAATGGTAGTGAAGCTAATATCAAATAGATTACAAGAGTTATAACAAAATGCAAAATCCTCATACTAGAGTTATATCAAATAGACTGGTAGACCTCCAATCTTTTCATCTTCTCCAAGAATAACATTGAAATTTCCCCCACAATCCAAGGTTCTGAAAAATTATCACTGGTGGAATATAAATTATTCCAGAGTTCTAATCTCTCATCAGTAGAACACTTGGCATATACCATAGTTGCCATCAATTGTTTTCCATCCTCTAAAGTGAGTTGCAGTGTAATTTGTTGATCAGTATCTGAGATCACGCCAACTTGAATATTCTCTTTAATAAATACCCATATCTGACCATTACAATAATAATTTACATATTTCATTCCTAGTCTCCTTTTGAACTTCTGAATTTTCCTTATGTCTTGAAATGGTTCCATCAAATATATAAGGAAAAACTTATGATGTTTGTGTAACATTTGAACTCTATGAAAGGTATCTTGAGTTCTCACGGATCTTATGTTCCAAAAGAGATTTATGCGCTTATCAATCTTATAATGATCTATTTGATAAGGCACATTTTCTGTTATATGTTGTGGAAAACCAAATTGTGTGACCACAAGATCATTCATGTGCCACTCACGATGAATGCTGAAAATTAGTGACACCTTGGTCATCCACATATGAAGTCCCCGTCAACACTGTTCGGGCAACACATTAAGAACAACTTCAAAATATGGCTTCCAAATAAACTACAAAAAAAATTAAAAATTATAAGTTTATAGCAAAAATATATTTTTATTAGTACACTAAATGTTGTTATTAACAAAAAAAATAATTAATTATACCTGGCCATAATGTAGATTGTCTAAAATATTTCTAATTACGGCCAAATTATTTCCATCCTCGTTATGATGGGTCTTAGTATTAATGAATTGTAAGTGCTTAGTATTAAAAAAATTAGTCACTAAAGCAATAACAAATGTAAATATTACAAACCTGTATTATTGTTGTAAAACCGGATACATCTGCTGGGTCGCATAAAGCTGCACGACATAACTAATGATACAAATAAGAAAGTGTGGAAGCTCCCCAAGCTTGTCTTGACAATGCATTTATGTCAGCCATTTCAATAAAATAATCTAGAAATAATGTCCCACCCAACCAAAATAGGTATAATCTAAATCTTTGGTGAACCTCTTAATTAGTGGAATCATCATCTATTTCATCTAAATTTTCTATAAAATTAATTAAATATCGTGTAGTAATATTATTCCCTTGAAAACTATTTTTCAGGAGAAACCAACAAGTTAAATTATAAATTAAATGTTGTCTAGCTCTCGTATCTAAGTTTAGTACACCTTGTAGAAGAAACGACATTCCATCGACAACCACTCTGAACATAACTTCCATTTCACGCATAGTTATAGTTGTTTCACCATTTCTAAAATGAAAGGTATGCGTTTCTCGGCGCTACCCTTCAATCAAAGCAGTAATCAAAGTGATATCGAGTGAAATGTGTCCTACTTGTAGAATACCTCCAAATCCTGTTAAATCGAATAAATTTAAAATACGATAATGCAGCGGGTTATTTTTTAAGTGCTGCCATAATAAATGGTCTTGTCGACGCACTGTTGAAAGTGCTTGCCTTTCGATTAGGTCATTATCCCAGATTTTTGTCGAAAGATGTTTACGTTGTAGCACTAAAACATCACCATGCACGGGTCCCGGGTTCACATAATTTTCTTGAGCCATCTATACGTTAAAAAAACAAAAATATTAGCAAATAATGACAATTAAAAATTAAATCAGTAATTAAAAGTATAAATTATTTATAACTGTAACAGCTTTTTGAAAACCACAAAAAAGCTCCCCATTTGAAGAACTGTAACAGCTTTTTGAACTCATAAAAATTGTTCTAGTTTCCGAGAATCAGCAACACCCCACAAAGCCAAAAGTTCAACAAGTATACATATTGCCGAAAAAAAACAAAGAATGACAAATCTTCTTGGTTATTACTATTACTACTCTTAATAAAGAATGAGAATTTTTTTCCTAATCAAAATTTGATACGAACTAGAATAAAATCTAACATGATATTAGAAGCTAAATGAGCATGAATTGTAGAAACATGTATTAAAAATTAAATCACTACACAAAAATATGAATTGTTTATAAAATTACCTTTTAGGGATGATAAGTAAATTTTTCTAACAATCTAACTTTAAAAGTTAACAGATATCAAGTTTTTGAGAGAGTTATGGAGTTTAAAGATGAGAAATATGTTAGGGATTGTAGGGTTTTTATAATTGGGATGAAGGATAGGTGTTTTAAAGATCACAGATTTTTTTAGGGTTTTCAATGGAATTTGCACGCTGCCATGCGACTTAGAAGTAGCACAACAGCTCGCGACTTACAAGTTGCATAGCAACTCGCGAATTATAAGTCGCATGAGAGTTTTGGAAGCCTTTGTCAAATTGAATGTCTGACATGCATGCTTAAATATTATTTTATATGGTAATTTGTTTGCTAGGAGAATTTGGTTGTAATAACAAGTATTTGGCTATAATAATTAATTTTTTATATTAAAATTATTTTTAATTTATAATGTTTATTAAAAATTTGATAATGTTATATTTTTTGTTACATTTAAAATAATTGTAATTAGTTTTAATTAGGTTCTAATTTTTTTTATTGTTGATTCATTATTGAAGATGACAAATTGTTCATTGATTTGACATTTTTTTGCGGTGTTGATTAAATTCAACACTGCAAAGTTTGTTAATATTAATAAAATTAAATCATTTTAATTAATTAAATAAATTATTAAAAGAATAATTAGGTATTTTTCTATTTTAACTTAATACATAATAATTTAATTTAACTATTAAACACGTAAATTAAATTTTTACTATTTCATTATTGAAGAGGACAAATTGTTCATTTATTTGACATTACTTATTTGGATATATTCGTAAAGAAAAAGTATTGTAAGGCATGCAAACTTGAAAGTGTTGCTTGTGACTTCTACATTTTGTTTGCGGTGTTGATTAAATTCAACATTGCAAAGTTTGTTAACATTAATAAAATTAAATACTTTTAATTAAATAAATAAATTATTTGCCACGATCCAAAAATCGAGGTCATGTTGGCATACATCTCAAACCATATCCCGATGTGTAAGCCGCAAAAGTAAAACTATATGAGACTCCCAAAGAGAAGTCATGCCACAAATAAATGCAAAATAAAAGATAACAACGAAAAGACCCCAAATCATGATGTCATAAGTGTAAAGAGCATCTAGTACAATGATCAAGTCTGCTATACATCGTAAGTCTTCAAAAAATGGTAAAGCTTGTAAATAAAAGCTAGAAATAATGGCGGTCCGAATCCCAAGATCCTTACCAAAAATTTGAAGGATAAAATATCTCCGGAAGTAGAAGATCAGTTGCTACGCGGGATATCCTGATTAGGATCTACATCAAAAGGGACACAAAAGTAGGGGTGAGTACAATCAATATGTAGTCAGTAGAGTTAACCAACTGAGTATAAGGAATTAATCAAAAGGTATGAAATAACTAAGGAACACCTCTACCTACACACAGAAAAGTCCCACTCCGACAACGTTGCCGTCAATTTATATAGAACGACGCTAGTAAAGTAAGCACATAATCATAGTTTAATATCACAATTATCACAGGTAACAATGCAATGCAATGCACTATGATGATACAATGATATAATGGTATGGTGGGATGAAGACTGTCGTACAACCTGTTGTATACACCTGCTGAGCTATGCTACCAATAAGGACACATGGGGGTCTCGCGGACCATATACCTCATCAAAATCTCAATGTATCAACTACCTCACCACCCAATCATGGCCAAGGAATCGTGATACTAATGTCTTATTCGCTTGCCACATATCTCGTGGTCAAGAATACAAAAGATGTCACATTTTCTTTCTCAAAAGGATTTTCACAGTTCTCAACTTCCCAAAGATCAGTAATAGTATGAATGAGGATAAATGCAATCACGATTTATAAGGCATGGAGGTAATATTCAACTAAGCATGTAGTGTAGGGTTCAAAGTTCTCAAAACTTAACCTAATCATAATATTCATCCTTAATAGACAGTAATGAGAAGGAAATATATCAGATTAAGTGTTTACCCCTTTCTCAATAATATCTTAATACTCAAGCATGCTCAGAACCCCCAACCCTATCCCTCAAACGAGCATTACAATTCAATTAACCTCTTTTCAGTTCCACTCAATTAAGTCATAGATTATACAGTCACAATCACAAGTAAAATATCATTTAAGGCCCCTACATGGGATACACATCACATATGCATCACAATATCAATTATAAGTCCCAAACCACACTACGACCCTATCCCAAATCCTACAACATAAAATTTAACTAATTACCCCAACTCAGATCCAAGAAGGATAGCCAAACCTACCTCAATAGCCAAAACCGCACTTGAAACTCCATTGGATGATCAACTCTCGAATACAACTCCTCGAATGGCAACCCACTATAGAGAATGAAACACATTATAAGAAGTCCAATGACACCCATATTAATAGGTTTTGGAACTAGGGGTAAAATAGTCCAAAAATTAACTAATTTTAAAAAGGAGCGGATATGGAAAATTCTTTCAAAAATACATTCTACTCATTGAGGGGAGTTTGTGAGTGAAAACCCCATAAAAATAGGCCAAGAAACAAGGTACAAATCAATTAAAATAGAATTTGAATTTCAAGAACCAAAACCCCCAAAATCTCAATTAATAACTAGAATTTCCAACAATTTGTGAATGTGAAACTGATAGGAAATGAATTAGAATGGAAAAAGGAACTTACCCTAAAGGATTTTCTCTAAAAACCTCATTAAAATCGCCTCCCACAAGCTTCAAAAGTTTGAAAATGGTGGAAATGAAGAAATTGGACCCTTTTCCTGAAGTTACTATTCAAGGACCTTGAATTACTCATTGCAATTGTGAGTCATTAAATCTCACGATCGCGAAGCATAAAAGAGCTCACCTATCGTGATCGTGAAGAGCACATGAAAAGGAAACCCTTCGCGATCGTGGAGCCCACCCTCACAATCGCGAAGACCATGAACCCTGTACATCACGATCGTGTGACCCCACGTCGCAATCACAATGAAGAAAATGTACAGCACTAGAAACTAGAATAGAGCAAATTGCTAAGTCCAAAAAAATATTCTCGGTTGAACCCTAAAAAATTATTTGGGGTCCGATAAAAATAAATTGGATATGCTAAAACACTAAATTCGGCATTCCGTACTCAACGAAATCGTTTGATTTCCGGAAAGAAGTTGTTTTGACCAAAATACCCTCTCAGACCCCTTATTGGCCTAAAACTCAATTTTTGGCCTAAAAAATCAAAACGACGATTAAGGTCCCGGGGTCTAAGTCAATGCTCAACTAGACCAAAATTGAGGTTTTGAACGCAACAGAAATGACAGAATTCTCATTCGACACTCGGATCTCAAAATGTTGACCGAAGTCAAACTAACTCATTTAAAACGCCAGTTTTCAACTCAAGACCTCAAATTCACATATCAACCCCTAATCTATTTTCGATGACTTTCCTAGATCAATTTCCATATTTCGGAGTTGTTGGAACTAAAAGAATCTCCTTTCGAGACCCGTAGCTCCATTTGGTCTCAAAAACTATTTTTTTACAACTTAACTCTATAAAACTCGAGAATTTGTCCAATTCACTAAATACTAAGACTTTAATACATTCAACCACATAAATTGAATACATAATACTCGGAGGCACTAATGATAGGGGTAAAAAGGTAATTTTGCACAAATTTTCAAAAATGACCCTTAAGGTCATTACAATATCCACCACTAAAAAAGATGTCCGTCCTCGAACATAAGATAAAGGAAGGTATCTGGAGTCTCAAAAAGCTGAGGGTATCGGGCCCGTATTCAGACTCTAACTCCCACGTCGCTTCCTTAACAGGCCGATGCCTTCACTGTAGCTTGACCGAAGGGATCTCCTTGGTCTTGAGTCTACGAATTTGTCTATCTATGATAGCTTTTGGTTCATCCTTATAAGTCAAATATGGACCAAACTCTACCGTATCATCAGAAATCACATAGGACTCATCTAGAATGTACTTGTGAAGCCTAGAGACATAAAACACCGGATGGACAGCTGACAATCTAGGGGTAAGGCCAACTCATAAGTCACCCCACCCACTCTCCTTAAAATCTTGAATGGGCCAATAAACCTCGGGATAAGCTTTTCCTTCTTCTCAAACTTATCACACCCTTCATGGGAGATATTTTAAACCACACACAATCACCCACCATGAACTCTAAGTGTTGAACCCTCTTGTCAACATAGCTATTTTGATGACTCTGGGCTATCAATAGTCGACCTTGAATCAAACGTACCCGCTCCATAGTATCTCTGAGTAAGTTAGTATCCAATGCATCAAGCGCAACTGAATCAAACCACCCAATGGGTGACAGGTAACTACGACCATACAAAACCTCAAATGGTGTCATCTGAATGCTGGAGTGATAACCGTTATTATAGGCAAACTCTGCTAAGGGAAAGTGTTGGTCCCATCGGGCACCAAAATCAATCACACAGGCCCTAAGCATGTCCTCCAACATCTGAATAGTCCGATCGGACTGGCCATTGGTTTGGGAATGAAATGCTGAACTCATCTCTAGTTATGTATCCAAACCACACTGCAATGCCTCCTAGAAGTGAGAGGTGAACACAAAACCCCAACCCAACATAATAGAGATAGGCACCCTATACAACCTGACAATTTCACGAAGATAGATCCTAGCTAACTTATCTATACTATATCTAGTCTTCACTGGAAGGAAATGGGTTGATTTGGTTAATCGGTCCACAATCACCTATCCAGAGTCATACTTACCCAATGCCGGGGGCAATCCAGACACAAATTCCTTAATAATACACTCCTACTTCCACTTGGTAATAGGCATCCTTTGCATAGAATCACCCAGCTTCTGATGCTCATACTTCACATGTTGGCAATTCAGACACTTATCCATAAAATCAATAATGTCTCTCTTCATGCAACACCACCAATAGTGTTGTTTCAAGTCATGAAATATTTTTTCCACTCCTGAGTGAATCAAATACTTGGAATAATGATCCTTCTCCAATATCGTACGTACCCAATCACCAACCTTGGGCATACAAATACGACCATTTATCCTCAAAACTTCCTCCGAATCAAGAGAGGCTGATTTTTCTTCACCACTCAATACTTTGTCTCGAATAGTCCTCAACTTGTCATCCTCAAACAGGTGTGCCCGAATCTGGTCCATCAAGGTATACTTAGCCCCCACAAAGGCGAAAATGCTAGGATGTGCAAAAATATCAAGTCAGACCAACTGCCTAGCCAATGTCTGAACCTCTAAAGCCAAAGTTCTCTCATCCGCCTTAAGAAAGGCCAAACTACCCATACTAGGTGTTTTACGACTCAAGGCATCCGCTACCACATTGGCTTTGCCAGGATGATAAAGAATGGTGATGTCATAGTCATTCAATAACTCCAACTACCTACACTACCTCATGTTCATATTCGGCTGGGAGAAGATATACCTAAGGCTATTGTGGTCAGTAAAGACCTCACAATGCACACCATAGAGATAATGCCTCCACAACTTCAAAACGAATACCATTGCTGCCAACTCTAGGTCATGGGTAGGATTTTTCTTTTCATATACCTTCAACTATCGAGAAGCATAAGCCATAACTCTACCCTTTTGCATCAAAACACCACCCAAGCTGACTCCCAAAGCATCACAAAACACGATGAAGGCCACCCCATCCTCGGGTAAGGCTAGAATACGTGTCGAAGTCAATAACCTTTTGTGCTTTTGAAATCTCATCTCACACTCATCGGTCCACTAAAATTCTATGGTCTTTTGAGTTAGACTAGTTAATGGGGCTACAATAAAAGAGAAGCCCTGGACAAACGGACGATAATAGCCTGCCAACCAAATAAAACTCCAAATCTCGATAGCCGAAGTAGGCTTAACCTAATCACAAACCGATGTAATCTTGGACGAATCGACAATAATATAATCCTTGGTCCCCACATGACCAAAGAACGCCACGAACTCGAGCAAAACTCACATTTGGAGAATTTTGACTACACCTTCTCCTCTCTCAATCTGTGAAGGACTATCCTCAAGTGCCTAACATGGTCTACCTCATTCTTGGAATAAACCAAGATGTCATTAATAAACACGATCACAAATGAGTCAAAATAACGTCGGAATACCTGGTTCATCAACTCTATAAAAGCAGCCGGGGCATTAGTCAACCCAAAAGATATAACCACAAACTCATAATGACCATAACGAGTTTTCTGAAGGCAGTCTTCGGGATATCAAAATCCCGATCCCCCAACTGATGATAAACCGACCTCAAATCGATTTTGGAAAACATTCATGCACCTTGAAGTTGGTCAAATAAATCATCGATGTGAGGAAGAGGGTACTTGTTCTTGATGGTGACTTTGTTCAACTGTTGATTGTCAATACACATCCTCATAGTACCATTCTTCTTCTTCACAAATAAGATCAATGCACCCCACAGCGACACACTACGCCAAATAAACACCTTCATCAACAAGACTTCCAATTGTTCTTTTAACTTCTTTAAATCTGCCGGAGCCATCTGATAAGGAGAAATAGAGATGGGCTTGGTGTCCGGCTCTAAATCAATCACAAAATCGATATCATGGTCAGGAAGAACACCCGAAGAGTCTGTGAGAAATACATCCATAAACTCTTTCACCACCCTCATAGTCTCCAAAGGAGGTGACTCTGTAGTAAGATCACGTATATGAGCCAAATAAGACAAACAATGCTTATCCATTAGACAAAGAGCATGAATATAAGATATCACCCTCTTCAGATACAAACTCGAATTACCCTTCCACACTAAGCTAGGCATACTAGATAAGCTAACATCACGGTCTTTTCATAATAATCTAATATAACATGATAAGGAGATAACCAGTCCATAACTAATATCACATCAAAATAAAGCATGTCTAATAAAATCAAGTCTGCATAGATCTTTCTACCAGAAAATATCACCAAACACCCCCGATATACCCGATCCACCACTAAGCACTCACCTACTAGGGTAGAAACAATAATAGACACAGTAAGAGGCTCACAAACATAATCTCTACCCACATCAAAATATGCCGACACATAAGAATAGGTATACCTTGGATCAAATAATACCAAATCAGGATGGTGGCAAACCAGAACAATATATATAATAGCTGCATCAGAAGCCTTCGCCTCAGATCTACCTAGTATAGCATAACACAGATGACCGGTGAACAACCACGAGCACCACCTCTAGATCTACCCTTGGCACCTTTGGTGCCACCTCTAGTGCTCTTTGTAGTACCTTAGACGACTGGAGCGGTAGTAGAGCAAACTATCGGTGTCTTGGGCCGCACAATAAAAGGAGCACGTCTGGGGCAATCTTGGGCATTATGCACAAACCCATCACATACAAAACAGCCTTGAGGTCCTGAACCCCGGAGGATAACCAGAAGTGTCAATACGGCCTCCAAAGGCTAAAGAACCACTATACCTGTTTGACTTGACCTAGATCCACCTGTACCATCTAAGCCCTAAATAGTGCCTAGACTTGTGTGCCTGATAGCTGTGGGTACCTGAACTAGAACCTAAATACTCTGTGGCTTTGGAAGAGTGACCACCAAACTGACCCTTCCAATGGAACCTTTTGGACCCACCCTATCTAGCATGTCGAATGTTGTCAATCAACTGGTATGTTCAATAACACTCTGGAAGGTACCACTGGATAACACAAGGAAAGCTTTAGCCTCCTAGAGATAACTCACAAATCCTTTCACCAGCTTGCAGATATGCTCAAACTCAGTCAGAATACTAGATATGGCATAATGAGACAACTCATGAAAGTGAGCCTCGTACTCCGATAAAGATAAGGAGCCCTGCTCCAATCTATAAAACTCATCTCAGTGTTGGTCACAGAGGCTATAAGACACAAACCTCTCAAGGAACACCTCTGAAAACTTCTCCAACTCATCATAGGGGAACCAATAGGTCTACGGGAATAATTGATTGCCACAACTCCTTAGACACCCCCTTGAACTGATACGAAGTGTAGGCTACTCCATGTGCCTCAAGAATGACCAGGTTGAACAACCTGTCCTAGCACTCAGTCAGAAAATCATAAGCCTTCTCCCCCACCGTACTATCAAATCTAGGAGGTGCCAACCGAACAAATCTCTCAAAGCTCTTCTACTCAGCTACCAACATAGCAGCACTAGCAAACACTGGTGGAGCTGCAAATTACAGGGGTATGATAGCAACACTAGCAAGCATAGAAGATCCCAGAGTCCGGAACCCAACACTAGGCCCCTGAACAGGTGGTGTAGCACCAACTATGATAGGAGAGCTTGAAGTACCTGGAAGAACACTAGGAGTCAGAGCACCATCCAATCTACCCAATAATCTGATCAATAACTCTTGAAGCATCAGAGCCCTATCAGGGACCGCTAGAGGCTGGGTTGGCCTCTACTTATTGCTTATCAGTCTGCCGCTCATAATCATCCTCGTTCTCATCCACCAACTCAGGCGATGACTCTCTAACTCGGCTATGAGTAGGTTTTGCTCTTCTAGCTCGGCCTCGTCCCCTAAATCTACCACGTCCTCTACCTCCCCTATGAACTGGGGCTCAGGCAATAGGTGCAGCCTCACTCTTAGCGACTCTGGCTCTAGTCCTCACCATCTATCCATCTATGCAAAAAGAATAGATTAGAGGTATACAACACTTGATATGAATAACTCACATGAAAGTAATCAAAATAAATAATTTATCCTAACAACTATCTTGTAGCTTCTCGAAGATAAGTACGGATGTCTACGTACCAATCCTCAAGTCTCTACTAGACACCCTACTCTTTAACTTATGAGATCGATGAACCTAGTGTTCTGATACCAATTTGTCATGATCCAAAAACCAAAGTCATGATGGCACGCATCCCAAACTCCATCCCGATGTGTAAGCCTAAAAGTAAAACCATATAAGACTCTCAAAGGAAAGTAAGGCCATAAATAAATGCAAAATAAAGGACAACAACAAAAAGACCCCAAAACATGGTGTCATAAGTGTAAAGAGCATCTAGTACAATGATCGAGTCTGATATACATCATAAGTCTTTGAAAAAATATAAAAAATGTAAATAAAAGCTAGAAATAATAGTGGTCTAAATCCCAAGACCCTCACTACTAATCTGAATGATAAAATATATGTGGAAGAAGAAGATCAATTGCTACACTGGATACCCTAATTAGGATCTGCATAAAAAGGGATACAAAATAGGGGTGAATACAATTCACGTGTACACAGTACGTCTAACCGACTGAGTATAAGGAATTAATCAAAAGGTATGAAATAAACTAAGGAACACTTCCACTTGTACACAAAAAAGACTCACTCCGGCAACTCTGTCGCCAATTTATATAGAACGGCACAAGAAAAGTAAACATATAATCATAGTTCAATATCACAATTAAACAGGTAGAACAATTATCACGTGTAACAATGCAATGCAATGTACTATGATAATGCAATGATAATAGTACGGTGGGATCAAGGCTGTCGCACAATCTGTTGTATACACCTGCTGAGTTGTGCTACCAATCAGGACATATGGGGGTCTCCCGGACCATATACCTCATTAAAATCTCAATATATCAACTACCTCGCCACCAAATCATAGCCAAGGACTCGTGATACTAATGTCTCATTCGCTTGCCACATATCTTGTGGTTAAGGATATAAAAAATGTCACATTTTCTTTCTCAAAAGGATTTCCACAGTTCTATACTTCCCATAGATCAGTAATAGTATGAATGCAATCACGATATATATGGCATGGAGGCAATATTCAACTCAACATATAGTACAAGGTTCAAAGTTCTCAAAACTTAACCTAATCATAATATTCTCCCTCAATAGACAATAATGGGAAGGAAATACATCAAATTAAGTGTTTACCCCATTCTCAACAATATCTTAATACTCAGAAATGCTCAGAACCCTCAACCCTACCCCTCAGATGGGCATTACAAGTTAATTAACCTTTTTTCAGTTCCACTCAGTTAAGTCATAGATTATAAAGTCTCAATCACAGATAAAATATCATATAAGGTCCCCACATGGGCTACAGAGCACATATAAGCCCCCACACGGGCTACACAGCACATATAAGCCTCCATACTACCAGACTACACTACAAACCCATCCCAAAGCCTACAACATAGAATTTGACTAATTACCCCAACTCATCCCTAAGAAGGATAGCCAAACCTACCTTGATAGTGGAAACTGCACTCGAACACCTCCACCAGATGATCGACTCTCGAATTCAATGCCTGAAATGACAACCCATTATCAAGAATGAAACATACATATCATAAGGAGTCCAATGACATCCATATTGATAGGTTTCAGAATCAAGGGTAAAATAGCCCAAAAAATGATTAATTTCAAAAAAGGGGTGGATTTGGAAATTTCTTTAAAAACATGTTCTACTCATTGAAGGGAGTTTGTGGGTGAATACCCATGAAAATAGGCCAAGAAACAAGATAGAAATCAATGAAAATGAACAAACCCCCCAAAATCTCAATTAATAACTAGACTTTCCAACGATTTAGGAATGTGAAACTAATAGGAAATGAATTAGAACGGAAAAAGAAACTTACCCCAAAGGATTTTCTCTAAAAAACTTGTCAAAATTGTCTCCCACAAGCTTCAAGAGTTTGAAAATGGTGGAAATGAAAAAATTGGACCTTTTCCCCGAAGTTACTGTTCAAGGACCCGTGATCGCAAGTCATTAAATCTCGCGATCGCGAAGCATAAAAGAGCTCCCTTATCGCGATTTTGAAGAGAACAGGAAAAGGAAACCCTTCGCGATCGTGGAGCCTACCCTCGTAATCGCGAAGACCATGAACCCTGTACATCGCGATCGCATGACCCTATGTCGTGATCGCAATGAAGAAAATGTACAACACCAGAAACCAGAACACATTAGATTGCTAAATCCATAAAAATGCTCTCTGTTGAACCCTCAAAAATTATTTAGGGTCCGATAAAAATAAACTGGATATGCTACCACACTGAATTCAACATTCTAGACTCAATGGAATCGTCAGATTTCTAAAAAGAAGTTGTTTTGATCAAAATACCCTCCCAGACCCCTTATTGGCCTAAAACTCTTTTGGTCTAAAAATTCAAAACGATGATTAATGTCATGGGGCTCTAAGCCAATTCTCAACAAGACCAAACTCGATATTCCAGATGTAATAGAATTGGCAGAATTTTCATTCGACGCTCGGATCTCAAAATATTGACTAAAGTCAAACCAACTCATTTAAAACTTCACTTTTCAACTCAAGACCTCAAATTCACATATCAACCCCAAATCTATTTCTGACAACTCTCTTATACCAATTTCTACATTTCAGAGCTGTTGAAATTGATAGAATCCCATTCTAAGACCCGTAGCTCTATTTGGTCCCGAAAACCACTTTTTCACAACTTAACTCTATAAAACTCGAGAATTTGTCCAATTCACTAACTACTAAGACCTTAACACATTCAACCACATAAACTAAACAAATAATACTTGGGGGCACTAATGATAGGTTGAAATGATAATTTTACACAAATTTCTAAAAATGACCCTCAAGGTCATTATAGGTTTTCACAATTCTCTACTTCCCTATAATCAATGATAATATGAATGAGGATGAAAGCATTTACAACATATAAGGCATGGAGGTAATATTCAACTCAACATGTAATACAAGGTTCAAAGTTCTCAAAACTAAACCTAAGAATGATTTTCACCCTCAATAGCCAGTAATGGAAGGAAATACATCAAATTAAGTGTCCATCCCTCTCAACAATATCTCAATGGTCAGACATGCTTAAAACCCTCAATTCAACCCCTCAGACGGGCTTTACAAGTCAAATAACCTCTTCACATCTCTACTCAGTTAGATCATAGATTACACAGTCTCAATCACAAATAAAATATCATAAAAGGCCTCCACACGGGCTACACAGCACATATAGGCCCCCACATGGGCATCATAATATAAGTTATTAGTCCCAAACTATACTACAACCCCATCCCAAAGTCTAGAACATAGAATTTGACTAATTACCCCAATTCAGACCCAAGAAGGATAGTCAAACCTACCTCAAAAATCAAAACTACACTTGAACACCTCCACCGAAAGATCAACTCTCGAATTCAATACGTAGAAGGATAGTCCACTATCAATAATAAAAAATACATGTCACAAGGAGTCCAATGAAACCCATATTGATAGGTTTTGGAATCGAAGGTAAAACAGTCGAAAAATTGATTAATTTTGAAAAGGGTTAAATCTGAAATTTTATTGCAAAAATCACGTTCTACTCATTGAGGGAGTGGGTGAAAACCCCATAAAAATAGACCAAGAAATCATCAAGAATTAAAGAAATTCGAAATCAAGGTTTTGGGGGTAAAATCTTCATTTGAAACTTAGATTTTTGAATGAATTAAGAAGAGGAATTTAGGAGAATTTGATAAAAGATAGATAAGAGGGCTTACCTAGACAAAATTCTCCAAGAATTAGCTAAAAAAACCTTCTCCCTAACTCCCAAATGAGTAATAATGGAGGAAAAATGGGAGAAAACCTGACTTAACACTATTTAGGTCAAAAATCGCAATCGCAATCCATTAAAGTTCGTGATCGTGAAAGACTCAAAAAGTTTAGTAACCTCCAAGGTCATTTTTATGCTTTTGCATGTTTTTACCATTTTGCCCCATCCCGTAGCTTCTTTATAGCTCGTATGTGAGGTTGGGATGGATGACACGCTCTCCAAGGTATTTAGTTGAGTTTTGAGGTGGTTTGGTCATTTTAGAGGCTTAAAATTTAAAAGAGTTCACTTTAGTAAACATCCATAGATTCGGGTATCGTATGAGAATTCTAATAGTTTCATCAGCTCCAAAGGCCCATTTTGGTCTAGAAGGAAGTTTATTTTGGGTTTTGGAGTCTTCTTTTTGAATTTAGGCGGTTTTGACTTTTTAACTTTAAAGTTTGGCCAAGTTTGACTCCGGTCAACATTTTGAGTTAACGTGCTTGGATCAAAATTCCATCAGCGCAGTTAGCTCCAAAATGCCAAGTTTGGTCTAGAACAACCTTTGGTTCGGTTCCCAAGGTGATTGAAATGAGTTTTTGGTTGTTTGTGCCTTTTAAGTGTTTTCCTTGAAAAATCTTTTTCTTGGGTCAGCATTTCATCAAAATGACCTCCGTTGGAAAATCCATTGATTCCATTGAATTCAAAATGTTATTTTCAGCTGTGTAGCATATCTTGCTTGCGCGCACAGGGTTCCGGACAAATTCGGAACAACCCATCGGAGATTTTTGCATGGCAAGCTTAAATTGCACTAGCAGCACTTAGTGCATCGCTAAACCGACTCTTGGCCGTTAAAGTGACCAAGCTTCAAGGCAAGGTGTCGCTAAAGTGAATTGTCGCTTAAGTGACTTGATATCGCTAAATCGACCCCCACCTCTTTGAGATGGTCGCTTAAGCGAAAATCGGGGGCTCGCTAAATCGACCTAAGAGACCTACTTTTGGTCTCTTATTCAGATTTGAGACTAAATTTCCAACCTCGATGTTTCTCTCTATATTTGGGAAATTTGGGTGATTCAAAGGGCTAAATTACGTAGATTGTCGAGGGTAGTCTATTGGTACATTCATAATTAGGAGCAAAGGCATCCTTTGAGGTACATTGTCCTCTTTCTTGCATTTTTGACTATTCTAGGGCTTAAATGTGGTGGAATTATTTGAGTCCTTCCGGTGCTCGAAATATGCCCATTTTTGGAGAATAAGTTTCTTGAGGAATTTGGGACCTTTTGATAGAGTTGGTTTTTTTATTTCATGCATGGCTCCCAATGTCGAATTTTGACCCAATTTTAGTTCCATTTTTAATTACAGCATATGGGTATCGTTTGCATCGATTAGAATCCTTAAAGCTTGCTCCTAAGTAATTTGAATATATGATGCCGCTTACTTGACTTGCTTGGTCTTGGTTGCCGCTTGATGTGATTTCGGTGTGTGCCTATATCTTGCTTGTTTTTGATATTGAAAGGTTGGGCCCGAGGCCGTATTTTCGGTATACCAGAGTCTCAGGTTAGTGATTTGGCATCTTTGATGAAATTTTTACTCATCTCGAGTGATATGTGATTTTGACATACTACTTTATTTGAATTGCCTCGCCAGTGTTAAAAACCCTTTTTAAAGAATAAAATGGTGATATCAAAATTTTGATTGATGAATAAGTATAATGATTTGAAGGAAATACCTGTGATATTTTAATTATGGCATTTCTTATTGAGAAGCTCAAGGCGTGAATTTTGGGTGATCCGTTGCTACATATTTTGGGTTATTATTATTATTATTATTATTATTATTATTATTATTATTGAGAGGCTTGAGGTGTGAATTTCGGGCGGCCCATTATACATATTCGGGTTACTATTATTACTACTACTATTGGAAAACTCGAGGCGTGAATTTTGAGCGACCCGTTGCTACATATTTTGAGTTATTATTATTATGATTGAGAAGCTCGAGGTGTGAATTCCAGGTGGCCTATGATACATATTTGGGTTACTATTATTAATATTACTATTGGGAAGCTCGAGGCATGAATTTCGAGCGCTTCATGATATTTTTAGAGGATGTTGAGCCTTAGCTATGAGTTTACCATTGTTTATTCTTTCTGTGTTTTATTAGTTGGGATTATTGATGTGCTTAAATGATTTCTCTAGCTTACTTGACTACCGTATGATTATTTTCATGCCCTCTTTCTCCATATTTGTAGTTTGTATTCTTATATTATTGTTATTAGTATCATCATGCTGCTTATTATATATTTTATTCTTTCTGAGATTGGTTGGCCTATGATGCCTACTCGTAGGTACCCTATGTTTTGGTACCCTATGTTTTGGTACTTATACTGCACTTCTATATCTTTTTTATGCAGTTTCCAGTTCGAGCCACCCTTAGCGCGCGCCAGATCATCCATAGTTGAGCCAAATTCGGATTGTGGTGAGCTTCTAGAGTTCAGAGACTTGCTACACTACCTCTTTTTCTCTAACTTGTATTTTGTATTATTTTACATTGAAATATATGTTATCTATATTTCTCTGCTCCTACAAATAGAGCCCCAGCTCGAGGTAGAGGTCGAGGCAAACACAGAGGCTTGGGTAGAGCTCAATCTACAACACAAGTGCTGGAGGTAGAGATTGAGGTTGAGCAGTTTGAGTATCAGCCAGCAGAGGAGGATCCAACCCAGCCCCTACCAGGATTCGTGGCCACACCACTATTATAGGATACCTTAGCTTCATGGAGGGTATGTCCCGAACAAGGACCCTATCTAGCACATCAGCTGGACCTCAAGCCCTAGAGGAGGCACAGACTTCAGGCCAGGCTGGGGCATAGTATTATCAGACCCCAGTTCTACAGACTGCTACTACAGCTCATCCAGTAATTTAGTATATTCCTACAGTTTTTCAACACATAGATGCTAGGGAGGTTATGACCGTAGAGGAGCAGAAGATGTTAGGGAGGTTTATCAGATTAGCCCCTCCTAGGTTCCCAGGTGACGCAGGCTTGGATGCCCATGAGTTTCTAGTTAGTTACCAAGAGAGGTTTCATAACCTCATATTAGTGGAGTCCCACAGGGTCGATTACACTGATTTTCAGTTAAATAGACCAGTGAAGCAGTGGTGGAGGCCTTATCTCAACTACAAACCTGCGTAATTTCCACTGATGTCATGGACTCGGTTCTTTGAGGCTTTCTTTGAGAACTATGTACCCCGTAGTTTGAGGGAGAGGTTAAGAGATGAGTTCACAACATTGGTACAGGGATCAATGATGGTCAAAGAGTATGAGTCTCAGTTCCATGAGCTCTCCAAGTGTGTTACCATGATCATACCGACAGAGGAGGAATGGTACGCCGATTTTCCAAAGGGTTATCTATTCCTTTTAGGTTAGCTATAGAGAAGATGATTGCATTGGGTTGTTCGTTCTTCTAGATAGTAGATCATGCTTGTATTATTGAGGCTATAATCATGGGGCCTACGGAGGGAGAGACAAGGGGCCTCGCTGCTAGGATAGTTTCAGTGGATGTCAGTGACATGGTAGGTATTCCTTTGTCAGAGTTCATCCCCAGCAATATCCAACTAGTAGACCGATTCAGGAAGCCTTACAACTTATCAATGGTGGATCAGTAGGGTACCAGTAGTTAGAGTGGCCAGACTTATGGTCAGTCTTCTCGGGGTCAGACTTCTGGGTATTTAGGCCATGGTGGTCATTTAGGTTCAGCTGGAACATCATAGAAAGGTCCATTCAGAGGTCCATGCTATGAGTGCAGTGTGATATGCCACTTTTTCAGGGAGTTTCCTACTATTAGCTATCACAGACGCCAGATACAGCAGAGTCTGCAGGTTCAGGCTCCTATGGCCCTAGTTTTGCCGCCTAGAGAGGGTGTACATGGTGGTAAAGGTGAGTCTTAGGGTACTAAGGGTGGTCTCTAGGCAGGCCAGATAGGTGGTAGAGTTGGAAACAGTTATATGTATGCCTTTCCAAGTAGGCTGGAGGCGGAGACATCAAATGCCGTCATCACAGGGTTACGACCTTTGGAGTTTATGGTTAGAGATCGAGTATTTCAACGAATGTTACCCATGAAGGGCGTGATGATATTTGGGATGAGGGGTGAGCTTAGCGCCAGGTTTATTGGCCCTTTTGAGATCTTGAGGAGGGTAGAGGATGTAGCTTATGAGTTGGCCTTGTCCCCAACACTATAAGGTGTTCACTCTGTATTCCATGTTTCTATGCTACGGCAGTATATTCCAGATAATTCTCACATGCTTTAGTGGGATTCAGTTCAGTTTGACGAGTCTTTGGCCTTTGAGGAGGAGCCTGTAGCTATTTTGGATAGGCAGGTTAGAAAGTTAAGATCTAAGGAGATTTCATTGATGAAAGGCCAGTGGAGGCATCATCCAATCGAGGAGGCTACTTGCGAGATCGAGCAAGACATGTGGACTCGATATCCTCACCTTTTTGAGGCATCAGGTACCTTTCTCCCTTGACTTTCGAGGATGAAAGTCCTTTTAATAGGGGATGTTGTAATGACCTCTAAGGTCATTTTTATGCTTTTGCATATTTTTATCATTTTACCCTTTCACATAACTTTCTTATAGCTCTTATATGAGGTTGGACTGGGTGGCATGCTTCCTAAGGTGTTCGGTTGAGTTTTGAGGTGGTTTAGTCATTTAAGAGGCTTAAAGTTTGAAAGAGTTGACTTTCACCAACATCTGGAGATTCCTGCATCATATGAGAATTCTAACAGTTCCATCAGCTCCGAAAGGCCCATTTTGGTCAAAAAGGAAGGTTGGTTTGGGTTTTGGAGTCTTCATTTTGAGTTTAGGTGGTTTTGCCATTTTAACTCTAAAGTTTGACCTAGTTTGACTTCGGTCAACATTTTGAGTTAACACGCTCGGATGAAAATTACATCAGCGCGATTAGCTTCGGAAAGCCAAGTTTTGTCCAAAACAACCTTTGGTTTGGTTCCCAAGGTGATAGGAATGAATTTTTGGCCGTTTGTACATTTTAAGTGTTTTCCTCGAAAAATCTTTTGTTTGGTCAACATTTCGTCAAAACGACCTCTGTTGGGAAATCGGTTGATTCCATTGAGTTCGGAATGTCATTTCCAATTGGGTAGCATATCTCATTTGCGCGCATGGAGTTTCGTACAAATTTGGAACACCCCATCGACATTTTGGCATGGCAAGCTCAAATTGCACCGGCAACACCTGGTGCTATCACTAAAGTAACTCTTGGTCGCTAAAGAGAGTGTCGCTAAAGCGACCAAGAGGTCGCTTGCCAGGTGTCGCTAAAGCGAACTGTCACTTAAGTGACCTGTTGTTGCTAAAGCGACCCCTGCCTCTCTGAGGTGGTTGTTTAAGCGAACACCAGGGCTCACTAAAGTGACATCAGAGACCTATTTTTGGTCTCTTTTTCAAATTTGAGACCAAACTTCCAACCTCGACTTTTCTCTCTATATTCAAGGGATTTGGGTGATTCAAAGAACTAAATTGCATAGATTTTTTAGGGGAATCCATTAGTACATTCATAATTAGGAGAAAAGGCTTCCTTTGAGGTACATTTCCCTCTTCCTTGCATTTTTTACTATTCTAGGGCTTAAATGTGGTGGGATTATTTGAGCTCTTCTGGTGCTGGGAATGTGCCCATTTTTGGAGCTTGTGATGGATTTGGTTTTTGGTTTTGTGTGAGGGTCTCAATTTTGAATTTTGACCCGATTTTAGTTTCATTTTTAATTATAGCAATATGGGTATAGTTGGCCTCATTTTGATGGGTTCTTTGATAATTTGAAAGAGTGGCATCATTTGGAGGCGGGCTAAGGGAAAGTCTCAAGTTTAGTGTTTCGGGTGCGGTCTCTGCTTTGAGGTAGGTTATAGTTTGCTCTTGTTAGACTTGGCTTGGCTAGAATTAGTATATTTTGAGTAGTAATGCATGATTAGTTTGATGATTTAAGTGTTGATATCTATTAAACAATTAGCGGTCGATGATCATCGATAGTGACTAGTTTGGGGTTTTAGTCATTGGATTCTTAGCCTAGGTGATATTGTGAATTGTTTGCATTGATTAGAATCCTTAGAGCTTGTTCTTAGCTGATTTGAACATAGGATTCCAGTTACTTGACTTGCTTGGTTTTGGTTGCCGCTTGATGTAATTTCGGTGTGTGCCTATATCTTGCTTGTTTTTGATATTGAAATGTTGGGCCCAAGGTCTTGTTTTCAATATACCAGAGTCTCAGGTTAGTAATTTGGCATCTTTGACATGATTTTTACTCAGCGAGTGATATTTGATTTTGACTACTACTTTATTTGAATTGCCTCATCGATGTTAAAAAACCCTTCTTAAAGAATAAAATGGTGATATCAAGATTTTGATTGATGAATAAGTATAATGATTTGAAGAAAATATCGGTGATATTTTAATTATGGCATTTCTGATTGAGAAGTTCAAGCCGTGAATTTCGGGCGACCTGTTGCGACTTATTATTATTATTATTATTATTATTGTTGTTGTTTAGAAGCTCGAGGTGTAAATTTCGGGAGGCCCATGATACATATTCGGGTTACTATTATTAGTACTACTACTGGGAAGCTCGAGGCGTAAATTTTGAGAGCTTCATGATATTTTTGGAGGATGTTGAGCCTTAGCTACGAGTTTACTATTGTGTATTCTTTCGGTGTTTTATCAGTTGGGATTATTGATGTGATTACATGATTGGTCGGACTTACTTGACTATCGTAAGATTATTTTCATGCCCTCTTTCCCCCTATTTGTAATTTGTGCTCTTCTCTTATTATTATTAGTATCATCGTGCTGCTTATTATATATTTTATTCTTTCTGAGCTTGGTCAGCCTATGATGCCTACTGGGTACCCTGTATTTTAGTACTCATACTGCACTTCTGTATTTTGTTGATGCAACTCCTAGTTTGAGGCACCCTCAACACGCGCCTGATCATTCGTAGCTGAGCCCGAACTGAATTGTGGTGAGCTTCCGGCGTTCAGAGACTTGCTACACTCTCTCTTTTGCTCTGACTTGTATTTTGTATTTTTGACATTCAAATTTATGTTGTCTATATATATATATATATATTCAACCTTTGTACTTAGTAACTCCTGTATAGGTAACACCAGGTCCGGGGTTTTGTCTAGTGTCAGTTCGTCATTTTTGGTCACCATCGGGCAATTTGTATATTTTGTATCGTATTTACATATCTATACCCTGACTCGACTATTTTTTTGTTATATTTTGTTTTCTTCTGCCTTATTATGTTATTTATTATCTAATTAATTTGAGGCTTGACTTCCACTTGAATTGAGTTTGGCTCGTCTACTTGAAGGTTATAGTAGATGTCATCATGGCTTGTCTACTTGGGGATTATAATAGATGTCATCATGACTTGGATTCGGATCGTGACAAAAAAAAACCATTGCGATCACGAACCACCCTTTGTGATTGCGAAGACCATTTTCTTGACTCACGTGCTCACGATAACAAAAATTCTTGCACTAGAAACTAAATCACAGTTGAATGTTAAGTCCAAAAATGCTCTCGATTGAACCCTCGAAAATCATTTAGGGTTCGATAAAAATAAATTGAATATGCTCCTAGACTAAATTCTACATTCCGGAATCAATGAAATAGTTAGATTTTTGAAAAGAAGTTGTTTTGATCAAATTACTCTCCGGGACCCCTTATTGGCCTAAAACTCAACTTTTGGCCTAAAACCTCAAAACGATGATTAAGGTCGTGGGGCACTAAGTCAATATTCAACTAGATCAAAAAATCGATGATTCTTTCCTATCCATCGCTTTCTCACTCTAACATCTTTCTATGCCAAACACTCTCTAGAAAGGGCAATCTAGTCCTAAAACGAAAATGCCGGTGGATCCACCACCGGACGTCGGAAAATTTCAAAAGGAAGACAGGATAAAAGATCTTGTTGATACGAATCTAATGCAAGTTACTACATTCCAAAATTCCAACTGCAGCTCATCTAATTTGCAAAATCCTAAAGCGATGGATGTTCATATTACTGAGGAGGAACTGTAGCGTGCCCAAAAAATCATTCTTTTGCACAATTCAGGATTGATTCGATTACAAAGGAATGCAGAATCGAATTCAGCAATACAAGGGCCAGATGCGGTCCAAAAATCTCAGAATTTCAGTGCACCTTTTGATAGCACTCAGCAAAAGATTTCTCCAAGCAGCGCCGCACACACGCAGGAACTGCGCCTTCAAATTTGAGCAAATTCCGGCAACGATCGTGATGGCGCAGTAGCAGGGGATTGCTCTCCATGCCACTATGAATCGTTGGGTATAAGTTTCGCCGGAGGAACCATCGTCGGCGAACAAAGTGATGGCGGCGCCGGAGCTCTAGTGTCTCAAATCGAACAAGATGAATGCCAATATGTTTTAAAAGATGCCGCGCATCTTCCCACCCATGAGCGCCATCTCAGTTCTTCACCAAAAGCTTCGAATACCTCCAGGAACACTGACAGTAGAGTTCTCGCCGGAGCTCCGACGACTTTTCCGGCACAACACCAACACCAAAAGAACCACAATGTAGGTGCGCATCATCCGATCCAGGTAGGAAACTTTGAATCTTCCCCAAATTGCTCAATTTCAAAAAGTCGTCAACACTACTGTGGCGGTGCCGGAGCTCCGGCAAACCAATTGACTGGAGACCAATAACAAAAGATTCAAGAGAATGATATGCAACTTCCAAGCTATAGGGAAAGCCTCAAATCATCCCCAACGAGTTCAAATTTAAAAAGTCGCCATGACACCAAACAAGTTGAACAACACAGTGAAATGGCTGATCAAGTGGTGGCTGTGAATTTTACTCATGAACAACATCAGCAGGAAAGGGAGGGAATTTATGTATTGAATAATATTGAGGAGTACACTCAGGTGCCAAAAGAAAGTTCAATGGTTAATTACACTGATCAGCAATGCAATAGTAACTTACCAGTTGCACCTCCAGGTAAGTCTTCTAACCATGTCAATCAACAAACATTAGATGATGCTGATCATAGTCACAATGTGACTCAAATGCATAGGGTCATTGTTGATCAAAATGAAACCAGTTTAACTGATAATACTCTGAAAAATAAGGCTTCTACTGTTCTGAAAAATACGCATCTGGCTGTGTCCAAGAACCTGCAAAGTGGTACTGCCACTGTTGTTGATAATTTTGTGCAAAGGATAGATGGTAATACTATGAATTGTGAAGGCAATATGTTGAAAGCCATGGGAGCTCAGTTGCATCCTACTGCAGATGAGCACCATGGTACTGCTGCTACTAACCTTATGCAGGTTCTAGTTTATCTTGTTGATCCTGATGATCTTGTAGATAAGCACAATGAGCAGGGGAACACATCCAATGGACATGTGTATACAAACAAACATTCTGCACAAGTGTCTAAGGATCCCAATGTGAACCAGCAAAATGTCCAAAGACCTTATATCCCTAATAACAACCCCATGAGAGTGTCAAACAACTTTGAAAGGCATAACTCCAATAATACAGCTGCTGCTAACATTAGAAACAAGCCTAGCCACACCAATCCTAACCAGACTATCACTCAAAATAAGCCTTCTAGTACTAATTTACCCACCCCTCCTAACCCTGTCATCCCTCACACTTTAGCTACCAAGTTGAGAGCTCAAGAGGCTATGAAAGCTGATGATATTGATATTACCCCTCTTAAAATCACAACAAAACAAGGATATCCTGCTGTGGTATTTACAAAAGAAGATTTCATGGTGAATCTAGCCTCTGACTGTAAGTATACTCTAGTAGGTAAATTTACCAACACCATGCCAAAAATGGAAATTATCAGAAAGGAATTCATCCTTCAAACTGAACTTAGAGGAGGAGTGAAACTTACTCACTTTAATGCTAGACACCTTTACATAGACTTGGACAATGAGTATGATCACTCTACTGTATGGTCCAAAGGAAAAATGTATATAAATGGGCAGCTTATGAGACTCCAACTATGGACTCCCACTTTCAAGCCAGAAGAAGAAACCCCTCTAGTTCCCATATGGGCTATATTACCAGAACTACCTTGGCACTGCTATAGACTTAAAGTAGTAACCCCTTTACTGTCTCCAATTGGAAAGGTCTTGTTCTTGGACTTGGCCACTTACAAGAAAACAAGGGGTAGTGGAGCCAAAGTCAAAATCCAAATTGATCTAACCAAACAAAGACCCCAACACATTTGGATGGGCTTTGATGAAGATGAAAATGGAGATGGCAGGTGGCAATCCATTCAATATGAGGGAGTGCCAGACTACTGTACTTACTGCAAACATCAAGATCACACCATACATGCTTGTACTGTTAAAAGAAGAGATGATGACAATAAGAAAAAGAATGAGCAAGAAGAGGAGGCCAGAAACACAGACAAAACCATCACTGATAAGAGAAATGCCCTGCACCATGCTACTGATCAGCACAAGCAAACACAGCACCAGGAAGACCAACACATTAAGGAACAACAAAACACTAACAGGGCTGAAGCTGAAAAAAGAAATCAAGAGCATGCAGAATGGCAAACTCAAAGGAGAAGAGGCAAGAAAGATATTCAGCACAACCAAGGTATCAGAACCATAGGAGCTCAATCTAAAGGCAAATATGTTCCAGTACATCAGAACAATAATGGCCCAGGTAGGATTCTTACTTCTAATGTTACTTCTAACAATTATGCTGATCTTGTTCCACAAGATCAGCCCACTAACCATGTCCAGCAGAACCATGGACAACACCACCAACAACATACACAACAGCATAAAACACAAGGCTTCATGTTACTTGGGGAAAGTTCTGTACCTCTCCAACATAACACTAACAACAACCATCAAAGGAAAAATCAGCAGCAAGCAGGTATGTTTCTAAATTCTAAATCTAATACTAGTAATATCCCAACTTGTAATATTGACTCTGGAGTCTAGAGGCAACCCCCCTCTCCCCACATTACATTGGATCCCAATCCCCATAACCCCATGCAGCAGGTAATACAGGAAAATGGAGCAAGTAAATCTACAGACAAAGTCCCAGGTATTGACTTGATGCTCCCACAACCCCATGGCTCCCCCAATAATTTAAATGTATTAAACAATTTTATTGTGATGGCTGAAGAAGTCTATGGGGTTGAGGAAGGGGGAATACAGGAGAGAACTACTAATCTGCAGGAAGGGACTACTAGGGGGAGGGAATCTCTATTGGTTGACCATAGAAAAGTCTATAGATCCCCTGCAACCACTCCTCAGAATGCTAGCAATTTAAGAATACAAGAACAACAATTTAATTCCCAAGAAGAAGATGAGCTTAGAAGCAACAATCTCAATGATATAGTTCAGGGTAATGTGACTAATATTCAGGTCAACAAGGGTCAGAGGCAACAAACTGAGGTACTGGTTACTGAACAAAATATGGGAGAGGACCAAACTCCTAATATCAGTATGACAAATCACAGTACAGATGCGCAGATCCTCAATAACAAATACACCTTATCTCTTAGCAAGAAGAAAATGGATGCTATTAAAAAGAAGCTTATCAAGGAGATGCAAGCAGGGCAACCAAGTGTGAACTATGTTCTGGTTCCAGAATAATCAGGTATTCATGTGATCCCTCTGCAAACAGAAAATACATCCAATGAAATTCAGGCCACACCTCTCCAAATTCATGATTTATCCAATGAGAGGCAGGTGCTTAGTAAAGAAGACAGTTCAGAAGACTTTTCTGATGAATATAGGGTCACTCATTCTGAAGATGAGGAAGATCATGACCAGTGGGAGGATGAACAACAGGAAAACCAATAGGTGGCATTCAGATCCACTATGATAGCCTTACTACAGAAGGAAAATCAGCAAGAAAAGGAGAAGAATGAGCCACCATCCAAAAGTAAGTAGGAAAGGAAGAAGAGCAAACAAAGTTTCATCAGCAGTTCAGATAATGTTGCTTTCAAAAGCAACATCAACACAAGGTCTAAATCCCACAAATTATGATGATTAGTACACTTTGCTGGAATGCAAGGAGTATTGATACTCAAGGTGCCTTAGACAGACTACAAAGGTTGAAAGACTACCACAAGCTCTCTATGATTACAATACTGGAACCTTTCTCCAACAAATCACAACTCCACTTCTACAGAATTCAGCTAGGTATGGATAATGCCATGTCCAACACAAATAGCAAAATATGGTTATTTTGGAATAAAGACTGTGTGTGCAATCTTCTGGATCAGGATGAACAACAGCTTACCTGTAAGATCAGTCATGCAGCTTGGCCTAAACAATATCTCACAACTTTTGTATATGCCAAATGCAAAGACTACATGAGAAGAGATCTATGGGACAAAATGCTACAATTCTCTGATAGAAAAGAACCTTGGTGCACCATTGGAGATTTCAATGTAATTACTCATATTGAAGAGAAGATCGGGGGACAACCTTACAACATGAACAAGAGCTTTGAGTTCATTAGTGTCATAGAAGCCTGTGGACTCACTGATCTTGGTTTTCATGGACAATAATTCACATGGTGAAACAAGAGAGATGCAAATGCCAGAATACAGAAGAGACTTGACAGGGCCATGGTCAATGATGCTTGGTTGGAGGCCATGCCTGTGAGCACTCTTAATCACCTGGCCTTCACAGGTTCTGATCACTGTCCTCTCCTTTTGGAATGTACTGAAAGACAAAGTCCTACTATCAAATATTTCAAGTTCTTACACTGTTGGGCTAAAAATGAAAACTTCATTGATACTGTAAGATCTTACTGGGAAAGACCTGTGGATAGAAATCCAATGAGGACTTTCCATCAAAAACTGAAAAGAGTTTCTAATACCCTTAGCCACTGGTCTAGAAAGCAATATGGTGATATATTTGCTTCAGTTAAACAATTTGAGGAATAGGTTATACAAGCTGAAGAGAATATCATCAATGACAATTCTGAAGATAATAGAGCCAAGTTGAATCAGATAAATGCCCAGTATATTAGATATTTGAAGATAGAGCAGTCCATCTTGAAACAAAAAACTCAATTTCATTGGTTCAAAGATGGAGATGCCAATACCAATTACTTCCATGCCATCATCAGAGGGAGAAGAAGAAGGTTGTTCATCCATCAAATCAGTGATGAACAAGGAAACTCTATCCAGGGTGATGACAATATTGCAAGTGCAGCCTGTGCACACTTTGAGAAACTTTTTACTGCTGAGGAGAAACAAATCAATGAAGATGTGATTAAATGCATCCCAAGGATAGTTACTGATCAGCAGAATGAATTATTACATTCCATACCTACAAAGGAGGAGCTAAAGGAGGTAGTATTTTCTATGAGTCCTACTTCTGCTGCAGGGCCAGATGGCATGAGTGGTAAGTTCTTTCACTCATGCTGGGATATCATTTGTGATGATCTGCTAAAGCTGGTGCAGCACTTCTTCAATGGTCACTGTATTCCCAGGTACATATCACATGCTTGTTTGGTTCTACTTCCTAAAACTGAACACCCCAACAAACTGTCAGAGTACAGGCCCATCTCCCTCAGCAACTTCACTAGAAAGATCATATCCAAGCTTCTTTGTCTCATACTTGCTCCCATTCTACCTCAGCTCATTTCTGACAATCAGTCAGGATTTGTTAAAGGTAGGAGCATCTTAGAAAATATAATGCTGGCTCAGGAGATTATTCACAACATTAAGAGGCCCACAGTTGGGGACAATGTAGTGATTAAGCTGGATATGGCTAAGGCATATGACAGGGTCTCTTGGTCCTTCACTTGTATGGTCATGAGAAGGATGGGATTTGGAGAAGTCTTTATTGATATGGTATGGAGGATCATGTCTAACAATTGGTATTCAGTCATCATCAATGGGGTAAGACATGGATTTTTTTCATTCAACAAGAGGTCTCAAGCAAGGAGATCCCTTATCACCTGCCTTATTCATTATAGGAGCAGAAGTGTTATCCAGGATGCTGAATAATCTTAACCAACACTACCTATATACTGGATTCCATATGGAAAGAAAGGGTCCACAAGTGAACCACTTGAGCTTTGCAGATGATGTGATCATCTTCACTGCTACAAACAACTTTTCCATGACTCTTATTACCAAGACTTTGAAGGTTTATGAAACAACTTCAGGCCAGCTAATCAACAAGTACAAGAGCCAGTTCATGCTTCCTCTTAATACCAATCCTGATATTATTGATAGGATAGGCAGGATCACAGGCTTCAAGTGCACACATGGTCTCATTACTTACCTGGGCTATCCACTTTACATTGGACGACAGAGAATCATATACTATACAGGTATGGTGTCCAAAGTTATAAGCAAAATTAGAGGCTGGCAGAATAAAGTACTGAGCTTTGGAGGCAGAGCAACATTGGTGAAATCAGTGCTTCAATCTTTACCAATCCACTTGTTGTCTGCGATCAGACCTACTGCTACAACTATCAATCAGATTAAAAGCCTCATAGCTAACTTTTTCTAGGGGTGGGATAAAGAGAAGAAGAAATATCATTGGGCATCATGGGAGACTCTCAGCTATCTTGTGGAGGAAGGGGGTATTGGTATGAAAAATATACAAGATGTGTGCTTATCCTTGCAGTACAAACAATGGTGGACTTTCAGATCCAAGAAGACACTATGGGGAGAGTTTCTGAAGGTTAAGTACTGCCAAAGAGCTAATCCTGTTATAAAAAATGGAACACAGGTCAGTCTATTATGTGGAAACACATGATGGCTAATAAAAGTGATATTGAGCCGCATATACACTGGCACATCAACTCTGGTACATGCAGCTTCTAGTGGGATGATTGGCTGGGTATTGGCCCCCTAGCTTATCATAACAACCATCTACCTAGACTCAACAATAGTAGAGTATTTGATTACATGGAGAATGGGGAGTGGAATGTGCAGAAAATCAGAAAATTTGCCCCTCCTCAATTGGTGCAGCAGATACTAAGTACTGAGGTAGACTATCATTCTAACACAGCTGATCAAGCTTGCTGGAAGTTGACTTCACATGGTAACTTCACTTCTAAATCAGCTTGGGAAATAGTTAGGAAGAAAAGAGCCAAGACCCTGATTGATAGATGCACTTGGCACGCTAACATTCCCTTTAAAGTATCTTTCTTACTATGGAGAGCTGTGAGACAGAAACTCCCCACTAATGATAAACTTGTCCAGTTTGGAGCAGCACCAGCAGCATGTTCTTATTGTTACTGACCAGGATTGGATAATGTAGATCACATATTTGCCTTTGGAAACTTTGCCAAACATATTTGGCAACAATTCTCTAGCTCATGGGGAATAATACAAGGGACCTCCCCACTGAGAAGCATCCTGATGAAGTGGTGGACTGCCAAGGCCAATAATGAGGTTCATAAACTCATGTTGCAAGCCACTCCTATCTTTCTTTGTTGGCATATATAGAAGAATAGATGTGCAAGTAAATATAGAGGAAAGAAATCTAGTACTACTAGAGTTAAATTCTCTATAGTCAAGGACCTATACATACTGATACACACTGCTTACCCCTACATTAAGTGGCCATAGAGCTGGAAGGAACTGGTTCCTATGATAGAACAGTGTCAACAAGACATGAGAGTGACCAAAGTTATGTGGGTCAGACCTCCATCTCCCATTGTGAAATTGAATACTGATGGGAGTGTATTAGACAACCCTGGGAAAATTAGAGTAGGGGGAATATTAAGAGACCACAATGGTAACTTAATATATGCCTTTGCAACTCCATTGTAAGGGGAGAGTCTCCCTTGTTTACTGCTCTAGTAGAACTAAGAACATACTGCTAGAAGTAAGAGCTAGAGTAGTTATCACTTGCATATGCCACAATACAGCAGCAACATTGACTGCAACTGATCAACAGCAGCAGCCACTCAGCAACAGCAACAGAGACC
Source organism: Solanum dulcamara (assembly GCF_947179165.1). Lineage (NCBI taxonomy): Eukaryota > Viridiplantae > Streptophyta > Magnoliopsida > Solanales > Solanaceae > Solanum > Solanum dulcamara. The sequence goes on from NC_077242.1 coordinate 21,874,932, forward strand.
AGAAGCAACTAGCAACCTTCAACAAATACACCATGCTACACCAAAATGACTCCAGATTGTGCAAGATTGCAGCAAATATAACTCCTGCAAAGCCCAAGAAGTTTCAGCTCAAAAGGATAATTGGAGACGTTAGTCGAGCGACCTTGAAAAAGTTAGCCGACTTAAGTCTCAAGATGGAGCATTTCACAAATTGGAGCTTCCAAATTGTGAAAAAGGCCTCCAAAAGTTGCAAGATTATAGCAAATACTGTATTTGCAGAGCCCAAGAAGTTTTAACTCAAACGGATAATTGGAGACGTTAGTCGAGCGACCTTGAAAAAGTTAGTCGACTTAAGCCTAATGAGGGAGCAATTTGTAATTTGGAGTTTCCAGGCCTCCAAATGTTGTAGGACTACAGAAAATATAGTAATTGCAAAGCCCAAGAAGTCAGCTCAAACGGATAATTGGAGACGTTAGTCGAGCGACCTTGAAAAAGTTAGCCGACTTAAGGTTTGTGTCTAGTTGTTTTTGTTCTTGTTGGCTTGTTTCTATGCATTTGCAGGTGGCTGGAGATACATTAAAGCACGTAAAAGTTGGGGACATGTTTACAAGCCACAACACTCAACAACTCCAGCAACATGCAGCACACACGGAGAAACTACAAGTCCACAATGGACCTTCAGAACTACAGCACAGTTTCTGCTGTGTAGAAGTCTTGGAGGTACTTTTCCTCTTGTTCTTTTACTTGTGCAGACATACTTGCAACAGATGGGCTACAGCAGCAAGAACAGGAGTAGCAAAAGTTGACAGAAACTCCATTCAAAGAGCCACAGCAATAAAACTCTGGATTCAACAATGGGCTACTTGGTTTGTTACCTTGTCAGCAGCAACTATAATACAGAGAGGCAACAGGCTGGATTCACTGCAAGTTACAGCACTATTGGAGGCCCTTATTTGTTTATTTGCTTGTGCAGGTACACTGAGGAGCAGCAACACTGAAGTTGAAGTTACTCTTAGACCTCATGCACTACAAACACATAATCAAGAAACCAACAAGATAGCTGTGATGGATACAGAACCTCAGCAACAACATGGATATCTGGGATGCTGGAGTACAACAACTTGGAGTCTTATAGTGGAATTGCAGCATTAGACCTTGAAGCTCCTCCAATGTGGACCAACAACTACACCAACATCTGCAGCAAAGGTTTTACAGCAGCAGTTGCCAGGAATCTTAAGTTTCTGCAGTACCTGAAAGCTTTCAACAACATACAATGGAGATTCTTCATTACAACAGAAGCAGCAAACTCTACAGCAGCAGCAGTTGTCAGAAGCAACACACAATCACAGCAACAGTCAACAGTACTCATCAACAAGCAACTTACAACTCTAAAACACCTCAACATGCAGCACAACTTGCAACCTGGAAGGAAGAACATGCACACTTCAGCTGCTTTCACCTTCCATTATTTCTGCTGTGCAGCACTTTTGCAGCAGCTAGTGGAGGCCTTTTTCATCCTTATAGCTACCCAAACCTCCATTGTGAATGGAGTGGCAGCAGCAGCTCAACAGCAGCAGCAGATGCCAGAAGCAATCAACAGCCCTCAAAAACATGCAGATTCAACATACAAATTCCATCACACAACAACAACAACAATTTCCAACACTCTACACAACAAACAACAACAATCTCTCAACATATATCAGATTTGGAAGCTCCTGCAACATAGCATCCAACACCAGGAAATCCATCCAGCAGCCATCAAGAATTCTTAGGTTCTTGCTGTCTGTCTCTTTGTGCAGGTATCCTGCAAAATAGAACCTAGTGTTGGAGTTGCAACATCACTTCCATAGGATTCATTACAGCAGCAGTTTCACAACCAACATACAGCTGTAGAGAAGACAGTCACAACAACTTGGAAGGAGATAAGCCTTTCCAACTGTGCAAACTCCAACATACCATATCCATCCACAGAGATGCAACAACCCTTCATACATATGTATGATGCAATCAACAAAAATCCAGACCAGAAACACAACACCCAATGCTTGGAGCCGCACTCAATGGCTATCAAAAATGAAACTAGTTTTCAATTTTGGTCATCGTTGTGTGTCTCCTGGTTTAGTTGTACTGACCTTGAGCCTTGTGTTGGAGTTGTGAGGCTGATCTTGGATTTAGGGAAAATCGATCCTCCCTCAGTTATTCCTTCTCTTCTTAGTTGCATTGTACTGAGAGGAGTCCTCTCATAGATTTACCGCTTTTCTAGTACATAGATAGCACCTTTGTATCACGGATAAGTATGCCGACCTTAAAGTCGGCTTCTCATCCATCTTATTTTTGGAGGTAAGGCTTTTCATGTCCCCCTCCTTGTACTTGTTCTTTCTTTCTGCTTTATATAATGAGGAAAATTTCGACTAAAAAAAAAACTAGATCAAACTCGAAGTTCTGGATATAATGGAACTGACAGAATTCTCATCCGAAGTTCGTATCTCAAAACATTGACCGAAGTCAAACCAACTTCTCATTTTAATCCTCACTTTTCAACTTAAGACCTCAAATTCCCATATCAATCCCAAATCTGTTTCCGACGACTCTCCTATACCAATTTCCATATTTCAGAATTGATGAAACTGACAAAATCACATTCCAAGATCCGTAGCTCCGTTTGATACCAAAAACCACTTTTCACAACTTAACTCTATAAAACTTAAGAATTTGCGCAATTCACTAATTATTAAGACTTAAACACATTCAACCATATAAACTGAGTAAATAATACCTGGGGCCACTAACGATACAGATAAAATGGTAATTTCGTGCAAATTTCCGAAAATGACCCTCAAGGTCATTACATTATTAAAAGAATAAGTAGGTATTTTTCTATTTTAACTTATTACGTAATAATTTATTTTAACTATTAAACACGTAAATTAAATTTTTACTATTTCATTATTGAAGAGGATATATTGTTCATTGATTTGACATTATTTATTTGGATATATTCGTAAAGAAAAATTAAGGTAAGGCATGCAAATTTGGAAGTGTTGCATGTGACTTTCTACATTTTTTTGCAGTGTTAATTAAATTCAACACTGCAAAGTTTGTTAACATTAATAAAATTAAATAATTTTAATTAAATAAATAAATTATTAAAAGAATAATTAGGTATTTTTCTATTTCAAATTATTATGTAATAATTTGATTTAACTATTAAACATGTAAATTAAATTTTTACTATTTCATTATTGAAGAGGACAAATTGTTCATTGATATGACATTACTTATTTGGATGTATCGTAAAGAAGAAGTATTGTAAGTCATGCAAATTTGAAAGTGTTGCATGTGACTTCTACATTTTGTTTGCGGTGTTGATTAAATTCAACATTGCAAAGTTTGTTAACATTAATAAAATTAAAATAATTTTAATTTATTAAATAAATTATTAAAAGAATAATTAGGTATTTTTCTAATTTAAATTATTACGTAATAATTTAGTTTAACTATTAAACACATAAATTAAATTTTAAAATTGCCTATATACCATTTCAATAGCAACTTTGCAGTGTTGAATCAAATCAATACTGCAAAACTTAAAAGCTGTCAAATTTTTCCATGCGACTTGTAAGTGTTGAATTACATTAACACTACAAATTAACCACTATTCATTCTGAAAAAACTATTCACAAATTCCTATTCCAATTTTTTTCAGTACTTATTCCTAATTCAAAACTATTCACACTGAAAATGATCATTACATAATGGTGCTTACTTAAATTAATTAATCCCGTCACCTAAATTTATTTGTTTAATTTGAAATAAATATAAAATTTAAATAATAAATAATTTTTTAAAATTAACTCATTTTAAATTAAAGATATGTACAATGTATTAAAATAATTAATTATTTTGTATTAAAATTTATCACATCATACCTTAATTTATTTAAACTTAAAAGAAATGTATTAAAATAATTACTTATTTTGTATTAAAATTTATCACATCATAACTTAATTTATTTAAACGTAAAAGCAGTCAACTTACATCATAACTTAATTCACTTAAATTTAAAAGCATTCAATTTGCCCATGGGACTTGTAAGTCGCACAGAAGCATGCGACTTGTATTTCACATACGGGAAAGGGACTTTTATATATATATATATATATATATATATATATATATATATATATTGCATGGCTAAATTTACTTGTATCAGTGCATGTCTCGCATAAAATTCCTATATATATATATACGATTCATTTTTTGAAGAAATCTATAGATACGCTTGAGTAAATTTTGATTTATCTTGAGTTTATATATTATTTTTAATAATTATTAACATGACCGATTCTAAGGTTAGAGTCATGCTTCACTGGGGTGGTGAAATTTTGCATGAAGCTGGATATGTGCGATATAGTATTCCGCCTATAGTAATCCAATTGTTTCCATTAAATCTCAAATATGATCGTTTGCAAATGGTATTTCAAAAAAAATGGGTATTCGTGATCCAGAAGACGTAGTGGTTATCTCTAGACAATATCCAAGTTATTTTATGTCTGATGGACATGCTATTTTTGGTTTAATTCGTATTTGGAATGATGATTCTTTATTTTTATTTCTTCGTAGTTTTGAAACATTTTCAAACCGCATTGATATACAGACTCTTGAGATGTATGCGCCAGTTGAACAATGTCCTATTGTTCATGAACCATCTGATAGCGAGTTTGATCTTTGTGAACCCAATTTAATTTACAATCTTCAAGTGTTCAAGTCGATCAACAAATGATGAGAGCAATTGACCGAGAAATAATTGATTTCTCTACTTTTGATAGTCAATTTGAAGGTGTGGACCATGATGCCGGTCCAAGCAATGCATGCATTCAACCACCTCCTCACCATTGGAGGCTACGAATATGCAATTCACTTGTTTTTAAATATTACTTAAGATTATTTTTTCTAATTCATTTATTAATTTTACGTAATTTTAAAGGTTTAATGAATATGGATGAATTTTCACTCAACTCACACAAGTAGTTGACATCAATGACGATGAACTACACGATGTAGCTGTTTGTGAACCTTCACAAGAGGTTTCTACTGACGATAATGAAACTACAGATGATGATACAGATGTCAATGTAGATATTGCTACCACAAGTACCTCCAATATTAATTCATCTTTCGTAGCTATTCCATATTTGGATCATACAATAGAAGATTTTGATGATCATTAACAATTCTGATAGCGCTCCATTATGGAATGAAAAAAATCCAGAACATATTAAGTCAGATTTGATTGAACAAACGTAAATTATATAAGCAAAATAATAAATATTTAATCTATGTTACTAATATTTTTTTGTACCATTGACATAGGTATATTATTTATAAATAAAAACAAATTAAATATGCAGTGAGAATGTACAATATAGCTAAGGGAATGGAGTTTTAGTGTGACCAATCCAAAGGAAAAAGTTGGAAGGTAATATGTAAGAAATACATGTCAGGATGCGAATGGATGATTCATTTTCGCGAGATTGGAGCTGGTATTTGGAAGGCATGAAAAATGATCAACCATACTTGTAATCCAGATCAATATAAGGAGGATCACTACAATTTGGATAGCAATATGATTGCTACTTCATTGATTCCTTATGTTATCGAGAACCCCAATATTTCTATAAATATGGTTCGGCAAATCATCAAAGGATTGCACCACTACACTCCTAGTTATCGAAAAGCCCAAAAAGGCCGAAGGAAGACCTTTATTATGGTTTATGGCGACTTTGAAAATTCAGTTAAGGCATTACCTGGGTATATGAAAGCTTTGCAAATTTTTAATCCAGGTACCATTGTTGAGTGGGAGCCCCATTCAACAATGATGCAAGATGAGCAAATTTTAAGTACTTATTTTGGAGTTTTAAAGCATGTATTGATGGCTTCATGTTATGACCGTCTAGGTCATTTTTCTAATATTGCATCTGTTTCATTATTTAGAGCATTCCTATAGCGAAGGTCATTTATGACCTACTGGCGCTGATAGCGCAGTCGCCTGATCGTTTGTTTGGGTTTTAGAACCATTTTCTTATTTTGGAGCTTTTATAACTTGAAAATTTAACTTCGATCATAAGATTAGGAAAACAACCTCATAAGGGAATTTTGACATTTCCATCAACTCCGAAATAGCCAAATTAGGCTAATAGCATGGTTGGCACGAGTACGGGATAATTAGTACAAGTTTGAGGTCATTTGGTGGTTTTACCTTTGAAATTTGGCTCATGGTTGACTTTGGTCAACATTCTTGGAAAATACATTTGGATGAAAATTATGACAGTGCGGTTAGCTTCAAAATATCGAGTTTGTTCGAGAAAGACCCTTCGTTCACTTCCTAAGGCTTCCGGTATAATTCTGAGGCCCGTTGTGGAATTTGGCTCAAAATGGCCCTTGGGTGTGGGACTCACTTTCAGTCATAATGACCTTATATGGAAATTTTAACTGTGTCACTAAGTTTGAACCATCGAATTTGGTGGGGTATCATATTTTATTTGCACACATAGGATTCCGAATGAATTCTAATCACCCCATCAGAATATTTAAACTTAAGAAAACTCAGCTTTTCAGCTGATATCTGGTGCAGGAGAATTTTTTCTCCACGGTCGCATGCCCTTGGTCGCATTCTCGAAGGTCCACAAAATTGAACTCCGGATTCACAGAGGTATAGCTGGTTGGCCTACGCATTCGCGGAGCCTGGGCCGCGTTCGCAAAGATATTAAGCTTTTGCCTCTGCGTTCACCTGCCTCTGGCTGCGTTCGTGAAGGCTAAGAATCTTGACCTCCGCGTTCTCGGTCCACTTAGGTTGCGTTCGTGAAGGCCAAAGTCCTAGTCTTTTAATTAAAGACCAAGGATGAATTTCAGCTCAATTCTTCATATTCAAACCTCGATTTCTCCTTCATTAATAGCTCAAATTTGACGATTTAAGGGTCTAAATTCAAGAGAATTTTGTGGGGAATCCGTTGGAAAGCTCAGAATCTTGCGGGGAGGCTTCACATGAGGAAAGTTTACAAAATTAGCTACTGTCTTAGTCATTTTTGGAATGAAATTTTCTTGAATTTTGGAAGATTGTAAATTGGCCAATTTAGCTACGTTTTTAGTGATATTTGAGGCTAGATTATGGGGGTATTTTGCAAGGAATATTGTGGTATGTTTGGTTTGGATTGGAGAGTTTCATTTTTGAGAAATCGCTGCGTAAAGAGTCTGCCTTATTTGTTTTTCTTAGCTTAACAATGTGGGAGTTCATTGCATGATCGTTTTGCATTATTTTTTCACCCTAAATTGTATTTTTATTCGATCCTTGAGCTTAGGTACTATTTAGAACCTATTTTTTGGGTCAATTTCAAAATTATGGATGCGGGTCCCACATTTCCCATTTTAGACCCCAAAATTGGTATGTCTCCAAAAGTTATGAAATTAGTGTCTAAACAACCGTAAAAACTTTGTGATTCTTTTTGACAACGTGGCAACATTTTGAGGACATTTGGAAGGAAACAGCTCCGGCACGATGATTTGGAGCATGCATTTTTAGCCTCTAGGTAGGCTACGACTTTTCTTTCTTTAGATTTAGCTGGAATATGTGAAAGCATGTTGAATCATATGAAATTTGGTTTGGGCAACTTATTTGTATATCTCAGGTGTAAGAAATCATGTTTTAGGCTTTATTGGGTTTTTCGGATAATTGGAAGCATATGTTCCGTTCTGTGATTTGTTAGTATTGTCGAAGGATTTAATTTATTATGTTGTTCATATTGTGGAGTATGTTGACCTTAGTATAGGTTGTAAACTTGCCTTAAATTCTCCAATATTGCTCCAGCAGGCTTAGATCCTTGTAGAATAATGTAGCGGGCTAATGCTTGATAGTTTGGTCTTATCTAGGCGGTAACCTTGCTCTTAAGAACACCCCTATCCATACCTCAGCATAATTGCGACTTTTGAGATACGGCAGCGATAAAAAACCTTGTGATCGTACTATTTTGGCTCAGTTCAAGCTTCGGTGGTATATAAGTGGACTCATTGGGAAGGTAATTCTCGGAACTATTATCGTCCAGTTGAAAAGGAGAATATTCGGCACCTTGGGATAATTATTTATGAGCATCTGTTACCTTCCATCAGGGAGCATCCGAGTACCTAACCCTGGTCTCTACTGACTTGCTAGTATGGCGAGCATCCGGATACCAAGCCTCGGTCTCGACCTTACCGATAGGTTATGGCAATCATCTGGGTACCTAGCCCCATCCTTGACCATACTAATGTATTATGGAGAGCATCTGAGTATTCAGTCCCTACCTCGACCACCTTAAATACTCGAGCAAGCATCTAGGTCTCAGTCCTGGCCTCAACCCCTAAGGCACTCCTAGTTCATCAATTCTTGGAGATTTTTGGTTCAGAAATGACATAGTTCTTCGGTTCTTAGCATCGCAGATTTTTGGTTCCTAGTCTTGGTAATTATAGCTATTTTGTGTACTTGATAGGCTTATGGGGCGCATTCGAGTTTTATTTTAACTTGCGCATGAGTGTCCTGGTTAGGCTTATGGGTGCCCAGTTGGGTGTAGATAACTGTAGTGCTCTTAGCTAGTATTTGTTCCACCTTAGATGCTTATTATGATTCCTCTTTAGGCTTATTCCTCTTTTTCATATTGTTCTTACCTTTTCTACTCAGTTAGCCTATGATGCTTACTAGATACATGTTTTCTTGGTACTCATACTACACTCTGCATCTACTTTTGTTATGCAAGACCGAGCACCGCCACCATCGCGGATAGATCGAGCCTGTTATAGTCAGCTCTAGAGACCAGGGTGAGCACTTGCAGTTTTGAGATCATTTCTGTCTCCCTCAGCTTGGATGGCCCATCTTTTTCATTTCTGAGACTAGCCAGTTTATCTATATATAGTTTTGGTCCACTTTTGGGACTTGTACTCATATTGTATGTTGTACCAGCTCTGTACTTGTGACCTCCAGGTTCTGTGAGGGATCTTTAGCTGTTTATATCAAGTTTTGGTTTTGGTTTCATTTATTTGCTTTGTCTATGTTAGAATTTCCTGTTCATGATTAGTTTCTACCCTCAAACCCATTATTTGTCATTGCGGGTTGGCATACCTACTAGTGGATTATAGTAGGTGCTATCTTGACCTAAGAAATCGGATTGTGATAAGTTGGTATCAGAGCCCCAGGTTCGTTGGTCTCACTTGTATAGAGCTAACATCTAGTAGAGTCTAACGGATGGGTGTAGAGACGTTTGTAACCTATCTTCGGGAAGCTACAAGATGTCATTACGAGTGTTCTCTATATTGTATCACTTCTTGCAGTTTTGTGTCTTATTAGTTTTCTGCAATCTTATTTGTTTCACTCTTTCACAGGGATGATTCGTCCGTATGGTACCACATATGGTGATGACTCACCAGGGCGGGGTAGGCCTAGAGGCCTACCTCGTAGAGTAGGAAGGGGAGAAACACCAGCTCCTAACCTAGAGATAGTTCCAGAGCACGTAAAGGAGCATCAGGATGATTCTATTCCTCCTCAGCTGGAGGGGCGACCACTAGCAGCACAACCTCCGTCTGTACCAGTTATGAGCCATGACTACAAACAGTGAGTTCCCAGCTCCTCACGGATATTGGGGTTATATCACAGGCCCCAGCTCTAGCGGCAAAAATACTAGCACTGTTGGATCCACCTGCCCAGCCAACACCTGAGGTTCAGGCACCTCCACTAGTTGTTGCACCCCCTTCTGTAGTTTTGGAGGGTGTCACATCACTATAGGAGAAGAAGATGTTGGGGGTCTTTCATAGGTTGTCACCCCCGACATTTTCTAGAGCCACTGACGAGGATTCCATAGAGTTTTTGACTACCTGCTAGGAGCAGCTCCACTCTTTAGGTCTTATGGAGTCTAGAGGCACCGACTTCACCGCTCAGTGGGTCAGTCAAGCAGTGGTGGCATTCTTACTTTCAAGCTAGGACAGCTGGGTCACTACCATTGAAATAGGCCCAATTCTCAGAGGCCTTTCTGGCTCGATACATCCCCAGAAGCATCAAGGCCTGACTCTGAGATCAGTTTACTTAATACGAGCAGGGTCAGATGGCTATTTTCGAGTATGAGGCCAGATTTCACTAGCTATCCCGACATGCTACTATGATTCTACCTACTGAAGAGGAGAAGGTATGATGTTTGATATACAGATTGAGGCCCTACCTGAGTTTAGGCCTAACACTTGGTTTCTACGGGCTGTTCTTTTCTAGATGTGGTAGATCATGCCTGCACTATCGAGATTATTCATCGCCAGGCTCAAGGGGGCAGCGATAGGAGAACTGGGCGTTAGGGCAGCTATAGTGGGTTCCATTCTAGGGCTATAATAGTTATGACAGACCTCGCCAGCAGTTCCAGCAAGATAGGTACCAGCAGGTTCAATCCAGCCAGTCGGTTTAGGCTACCTTACCAGCAGTTGAGGGTAGTCAGCCCGATTGGGTGGTTCCATTATAGGGCAACGCTCTAGGAGATTGGGTCTTCTTTCTTCCTACTATGGATGAGTTATCATAGGCTACTCAGCTTTAGGATATTTTGATTGTGCCTCACAGAAGTACTAAGCTAGAGAGTGTCCTGACCGAGCTAGACTGTTGGCAATACTACCATCTCTGCTCGAAGGTAGACATTAGGGTCAAGGTTGTGCGATGATCAACAGGGTGTTCGAAGTGGTCCTCGGGGAGACAGGTTAGGTGGCAGGGCAAATAGTCTTGGGAGAGGCTGACAGGGCTATTTCTGTGCTGTTCTGATGAGGCAAGAGGCTAAGGTATCAGATGATGTTATCACAGGTACCATCCTTATTTGTCAGTAGACTACTTCAACTTTATAGATTTTTCTCCCCGTCTAGGTATTGTTTATGAGTCAGTTGAGGTGTTATTACATGTTTCAACCTTGATAAGGGATTCTTTAGTAGTGGATCAGGCTTGTCGATCTTGTGTGGTGACTATTCAGAGGCATGAGATTCGGGCAGATCTTATTATACTCTATATGCTGGACTTTGATGTTATTTCGGACATGGATTGTCTATCCCCTCACCATGCGATTTTGGACTTGGCTTGGCTAGAATTAGTATATTTTGAGTAGTAATGCATGATTAGTTTAATGATTTAAGTGTTGATATCTATTAAACAATTAGCGGTCGATGATCATCGATAGTGACTAGTTTGGGGTTTTAGTCATTGGATCCTTAGCCTAGGTGATATTGTGAATTGTTTGCATCAATTAGAATCCTTAGAGCTTGTTCTTAGCTGATTTGAACATAGGATTCCAGTTACTTGACTTGCTTGGTTTTGGTTGCCGCTTGATGTAATTTTGGTGTATGCCTATATCTTGCTTGTTTTTGATATTGAAATGTTGGGTCCAAGGTCTTGTTTTCGATATACCAGAGTCTCAGATTAGTAATTTGGCATCTTTGACGTGATTTTTACTCAACAAGTGATATTTGATTTTGACTACTACTTTATTTGAATTGCCTCATCGATGTTAAAAAACCCTTTTTAAAGAATAAAATAGTGATATCAAGATTTTGATTGATGAATAAGTATAATGATTTGAAGAAAATATCGGTGATATTTTAATTATGGCATTTCTGATTGAGAAGTTCGAGCCGTGAATTTCGGGCGACCTGTTGCGACTTATTATTATGTTTATTATTGTTGTTGTTGTTGAGAAGCTCAAGGTGTAAATTTCGGGAGGCCCATGATACATATTCGGGTTACTATTATTAGTACTACTACTGGGAAGCTCGAGGCGTAAATTTCGGGCGACCCATTCTACATAATTTAGGCTATTAAAATTATTATTATTATTATTGAGAAGCTTGAGGTGTGAATTCCGGGAGGCCCATGATACATATTCGGGTTACTATTACTACTACTACTATTGGGAAGCTTGAGGCGTGAATTTTGGGAGCTTCATGATATTTTTGGAGGATGTTGAGCCTTAGCTACGAGTTTACTATTGTGTATTCTTTCGGTGTTTTATCAGTTGGGATAATTGATGTGATTACATGATTGGTCGGACTTACTTGACTATCGTATGATTATTTTCATGCCCTCTTTCTCCGTATTTGTAATTTGTGCTCTTCTCTTATTATTATTAGTATCATCGTGCTGCTTATTATATATTTTATTCTTTCTGAGCTTGGTCGGCCTATGATACCTACTGGGTACCCTGTGTTTTGGTACTCATACTGCACTTCTGTATTTTTTTGATGCAGCTCCTAGTTTGAGGCACCCTCAACACGCGCCTGATCATTCCTAGCTGAGCCCGAACTGAATTGTGGTGAGCTTCCGGTGTTCAGAGACTTGCTACACTCTCTCTTTTGCTCTGACTTGTATTTTGTATTTTTGACATTCAAATTTGTGTTGTCTATATATATATATATATATATATATATATTCAACCTTTGTACTTAGTAACTCCTGTATAGGTAACACCAGGTCCGGGGTTTGGTCTAGTGTCAGTTCGTCATTTTTGGTCACCATCGGGCAATTTGTATATTTTGTATCGTATTTATATATCTATACCCTGGCTCGACTATTTTTTTGTTATATTTTGTTTTCTTCTGCCTTATTATGTTATTTATTATTTAATTAATTTGAGGCTTGACTTCCACTTGAATTGAGTTTGGCTCATCTACTTGGAGGTTATAGTAGATGTCATCATGGCTTGTCTACTTGGGGATTATAATAGATGTCATCATGACTTGGATTCGGATCGTGACAAAAAAAACCATTGCGATCACGAACCACCCTTTGCGATTGCAAAGACCATTTTCTTGACTCATCGTGATCACGATAACAAAAATTCTTGCACTAGAAACTAAATCACAATTGAATGTTAAGTCCAAAAATGCTCTCGATTGAACCCTCGAAAATCATTTAGGGTTCGATAAAAATAAATTGAATATGCTACTAGACTAAATTCTACATTCCGTACTCAATGAAATAGTTAGATTTTTGAAAAGAAGTTGTTTTGATCAAATTACTCTCCGGGACCCCTTATTGGCCTAAAACTCAACTTTTGGCCTAAAACCTCAAAATGATGATTAAGGTCCTGGGGCACTAAGTCAATATTCAACTAGATCAAACTCGAAGTTCTGGATATAATGGAACTGACAGAATTCTCATCCAAAGTTCGTATCTCAAAGTATTGACCGAAGTCAAACCAACTTCTCATTTTAATCCTCACTTTTCAACTTAAGACCTCAAATTCCCATATCAATCCCAAATCTATTTCCGACGACTCTCCTATACCAATTTCCATATTTCAGAACTGATGAAACTGACAAAATCACATTCCAAGATCCGTAGCTTCGTTTGGTACCGAAAACCACTTTTCACAACTTAACTCTATAAAACTTAAGAATTTGCGCAATTCACTAATTATTAAGACTTAAACACATTCAACCATATAAACTGAATAAATAATCCCTTACTTTCAAGCCAGGACAGCTAGGTCACTACCGATGATCAACAGGGTGTTCGAAGTGGTCCTCGGGGAGACAGGTTAGGTGGCAGGGCAAATAGTCTTGGAAGAGGCTGACAGGGCTATTTCTGTGCTGTTCCGATGAGGCAAGAGGCTAAGGTATCAGATGATGTTATCACAGGTACCATCCTTATTTGTCAGTAGACTACTTCAACTTTATTTGATCTAGGTTCCATGTATTCCTATATATTTATAGATTTTTCTCCCCGTCTAGGTATTGTTTATGAGTCAGTTGAGGTGTTATTACATGTTTCAACCCTGATAAGGGATTCTTTAGTAGTGGATCAGGCTTGTCGATCTTGTGTGGTGACTATTCAGAGGCATGAGATTCGGGCAGATCTTATTATACTCTATATGCTGGACTTTGATGTTATTTCGGACATGGATTGTCTATCCCCTCACCATGCGATTTTGGACTTGGCTTGGCTAGAATTAGTATATTTTGAGTAGTAATGCATGATTAGTTTGATGATTTAAGTGTTGATATCTATTAAACAATTAGCGGTCGATGATCATCGATAGTGACTAGTTTGGGGTTTTAGTCATTGGATCCTTAGCCTAGGTGATATTGTGAATTATTTGCATCGATTAGAATCCTTAAAGCTTGTTCTTAGCTGATTTGAACATAGGATTCCAGTTACTTGACTTGCTTGGTTTTGGTTGCCGCTTGATGTAATTTCGGTGTGTGCCTATATCTTGCTTGTTTTTGATATTGAAATGTTGGGCCCAAGGTCTTGTTTTCGATATACCAAAGTCTCAGGTTAGTAATTTGGCATCTTTGACGTGATTTTTACTCAGCGATGATATTTGATTTTGACTACTACTTTATTTGAATTGCCTCATCGATGTTAAAAAACCCTTTTTAAAGAATAAAATGGTGATATCAAGATGTTGATTGATGAATAAGTATAATGATTTGAAAAAAATATCGGTGATATTTTAATTATGTCATTTCTGATTGAGAAGTTCGAGCCGTGAATTTCGGGCGACCTGTTGTGACTTATTATTATTATTATTGTTGTTGTTGTTTAGAAGCTCGAGGTGTAAATTTCGGGAGGCCCATGATACATATTCGGGTTACTATTATTAGTACTACTACTGGGAAGCTCGAGGCGTAAATTTCGGGCGACCCATTCTACATAATTTGGGCTATTAAAATTATTATTATTATTATTGAGAAGCTTGAGGTGTGAATTCCGGGAGGCCCATGATACATATTCGGGTTACTATTACTACTACTACTATTGGGAAGCTTGAGGCGTGAATTTTGGGAGCTTCATGATATTTTTGGAGGATGTTGAGCCTTAGCTACGAGTTTACTATTGTGTATTCTTTCGGTGTTTTATCAGTTGGGATAATTGATGTGATTACATGATTGGTCGGACTTACTTGACTATCGTATGATTATTTTCATGCCCTCTTTCTCCGTATTTGTAATTTGTGCTCTTCTCTTATTATTATTAGTATCATCGTGCTGCTTATTATATATTTTATTCTTTCTGAGCTTGGTCGGCCTATGATACCTACTGGGTACCCTGTGTTTTGGTACTCATACTGCACTTCTGTATTTTTTTGATGCAGCTCCTAGTTTGAGGCACCCTCAACACGCGCCTGATCATTCCTAGCTGAGCCCGAACTGAATTGTGGTGAGCTTCCGGTGTTCAGAGACTTGCTACACTCTCTCTTTTGCTCTGACTTGTATTTTGTATTTTTGACATTCAAATTTGTGTTGTCTATATATATATATATATATTCAACCTTTGTACTTAGTAACTCCTGTATAGGTAACACCAGGTCCGGGGTTTGGTCTAGTGTCAGTTCGTCATTTTTGGTCACCATCGGGCAATTTGTATATTTTGTATCGTATTTGCATATCTATACCCTGACTCGACTATTTTTTTGTTATATTTTGTTTTCTTCTGCCTTATTATGTTATTTATTATTTAATTAATTTGAGGCTTGACTTCCACTTGAATTGAGTTTGGCTCGTCTACTTGGAGGTTATAGTAGATGTCATCATGGCTTGTCTACTTGGGGATTATAATAGATGTCATCATGACTTGGATTCGGATCGTGACAAAAAAAAAACCATTGCAATCACGAACCACCCTTTGCGATTGCGAAGACCATTTTCTTGACTCACATGCTCATGATAACAAAAATTCTTGCACTAGAAACTAAATCACAGTTGAATGTTAAGTCCAAAAATGCTCTCGATTGAACCCTCGAAAATCATTTAGGGTTCGATAAAAATAAATTGAATATGCTACTATACTAAATTCTACATTCCGGAATTAATGAAATAGTTAGATTTTTGAAAAGAAGTTGTTTTGATCAAATTACTCTCCGGGACCCCTTATTGGCCTAAAACTCAACTTTTTGCCTAAAACCTCAAAACGATGATTAAGGTCCTGGGGCACTAAGTCAATATTCAACTAGATCAAAAAATCGATGATTCTTTCCTATCCATCGCTTTCTCACTCTAACATCTTTCTAAGCCAAACACTCTCTAGAAAGGGCAATCTAGTCCTAAAACGAAAATGCCGGTGGATCCACCACCGGACGTCGGAAAATTTCGAAAGGAAGACAGTATAAAAGATCTTGTTGATACGAATCTAATGCAAGTTACTACATTCCAAAATTCCAACTGCAGCTCATCCAATTTGCAAAATCCTAAAGCGATGGATGTTCGTATTACTGAGGAAGAACTGCAGCGTGCCCAAAAAATCATTTTTTTGCACAATTCAGGATTGATTAGATTGCAAAGGAATGCAGAATCGAATTCAGCAACACAAGGGCCAGATGTGGTCCAAAAATCTCAGAATTTCAGTGCACCTTTTGATAGCACTCAGCAAAAGATTTCTCCAAGCAGTGCCGCACACACGCAGGAACTGCGCCTTCAAATTCGAGCAGATTCTGGCAATGATTGTGATGGCACAGTAGCAGGGGATTACTCTCCATGCCAATATGAATCGTTGGGTATAAGTTTCGCCGGAGGAACCATCGCCGGCGAACAAAGTGATGGCAGCGCCGGAGCTCCGGTGTCTCAAATCGAACAAGATGAATGCCAATATGTTCTAAAAGATGTCGCGCATCTTCCCACCCATGAGCGCCATCTCAGTTCCTCACCAAAAGCTTCAAATACCTCCAGGAACACTGACAGTAGAGTTCTTGCCGGAGCTCCGACGACTTTTCCGGCACAACACCAACACCAAAAGAACCACAATGTAGGTGCGCATCATCCGATCCAGGTAGGAAACTTTGAATCTTCTCCAAATTGCTCAATTTCAAAAAGTCGTCAACACTACTGTGGCGGTGCTGGAGCTCCGGCGAACCAATTGACTGGAGACCAATATCAAAAGATTCAAGAGAATGATATGCAACTTCCAAGCTATAGGGAAAGCCTCGAATCATCCCCAACGAGTTCAAATTTAAAAAGTCGCCATGACACCAAACAAATTGAACAACACAGTGAAATGGCTGATCAAGTGGTGGCTGTGGATTTTACTCATGAACAACATCAGCAGGAAAGGGAGGGAATTTATGTATTGAATAATATTGAGGAGTACACTCAGATGCCAAAAGAAAGTTCAATGGTTAATTACACTGATCAGCAATGCAACAGTAACTTACCAGATGCACCTCCAGGTAAGTCTTCTAACCATGTCAATCAACAAACATTAGATAATGCTGATCATAGTCACAATATGACTCAAATGCATAGGGTCATTATCGATCAAAATAAAACCAGTTTAACTGATAATACTCTGAAAAATAAGGCTCCTACTATTCTGAAAAATAAGCATCTGGCTGTGTCCAAGAACCTGCAAAGTGGTACTGCTACTGTTGTTGATAATTTTGTGCAAAGGTTAGATGGTAATACTATGAATTGTGAAGGCAATATGTTGAAAGCCATAGGAGATCAGTTGCATCCTACTGCAAATGAGCACCATGGTACTGCTGCTACTAACCTTATGCAGGTTCCAGTTCATCTTGTTGATCCTGATGATCTTGTAGATAAGCACAATGAGCAGGGGAACATATCCAATGGACATGTGTATACAAACAAACATTCTGCACAAGTGTCTAAGGATCCTAATGTGAACCAGCAAAATGTCCAAAGACCTTATATCCCTAATAACAACCCCATGAGAGTGTCAAACAACTTTGAATGGCATAACTCCAATAATACAGCTGCTGCTAACATTAGAAACAAGCCTAGCCACACCAATCCTAACCAGACTATCACTCAAAATAAGCCTCCTAGTACTAATTTACCCACCCCTCCTAACCCTGTCATCCCTCACACTTTAGCTACCAAGTTGAGAGCTCAAGAGGCTATGAAAGCTGATGATATTGATATTACTCCTCCTAAAATCACAACAAAACAAGGATATCCTGCTGTGGTATTTACAAAAGAAGATTTCATGGTGAATCTAGACTCTAACTGTAAGTATACTCTAGTAGGTAAATTTACCAACACCATGCCAAAAATGGAAATCATCAGAAAGGAATTCATCCTTCAAACTGAACTTAGAGGAGGAGTGAAACTTACTCACTTTAATGCTAGACACCTTTACATAGACTTGGACAATGAGTATGATCACTCTACTGTATGGTCCAAAGGAAAAATGTATATAAATGGGCAGCTTATGAGACTCCAACTATGGACTCCCACTTTCAAGCCAGAAGAAGAAGCCCCTCTAGTTCCCATATAGGCTATATTACCAGAACTACCTTGGCACTGCTATAGACTTAAAGTAGTAACCCCTTTACTGTCTCTAATTGGAAAGGTCTTGTTCTTGGACTTGGCCACTTACAAGAAAACAAGGGGTAGTATAGCCAAAGTCAAAATCCAAATTGATCTAACCAAACAAAGACCCCAACACATTTGGATGGGCTTTGATGAAGATGAAAATGGAGATGGCAGGTGGCAATCTATTCAATATGAGGGAGTGCCAGACTACTGTACTTACTGCAAACATCAAGGTCACACCATACATGCTTGTACTATTAAAAGAAGAGATGATGACAATAAGAAAAAGAATGAGCAAGAAGAGGAGGCCAGAAACACAGACAAAACCATCACTGATAAGAGAAATGCCCTGCACCATGCTACTGATCAGCACAAGCAAACACAGCACCAGGAAGACCAACACATTAAGGAACAACAAAACACTAACAGGGCTGAAGCTGAAAAAAGAAATCAAGAGCATGCAGAATGGCAAACTCAAAGGAGAAGAGGCAAGAAAGATATTCAGCACAACCAAGGTATCAGAACCATAGGAGCTCAAGCTAAAGGCAAATATGTTCTAGTACATCAGAACAATAATGGCCCAGGTAGGATTCTTACTTCTAATGTTACTTCTAACAATTATGCTGATCTTGTTCCACAAGATCAACCCACTAACCATGTCCAGCAGAACCATGGACAACACCACCAACAACATACACAACAGCATAAAACGCAAGGCTTCATGTTACTTGGGGAAAGTTCTATACCTCTCCAACATAACACTAACAACAACCATCAAAGGAAAAATCAGCATCAAGCAGGTATGTTTCTAAATTCTAAATCTAATACTAGTAATATCCCAACTTGTAATGTTGACTCTGGAGTCCAGAGGCAACCCCCCTCTTCCCACATTACATTGGATCCCAATCCCCATAACCCCATGCAGCAGGTAATACAGGAAAATGGAGCAAGTAAATCTGCAGACAAAGTCCCAGGTATTGACTTGATGCTCCCACAACCCCATGGCTCCCCCAATAATTTAAATGTATTAAACAATTTTATTGTGATGGCTGAAGAAGTCTGTGGGGTTGAGGAAGGGGGAATACAGGAGAGAACTACTAATCTGCAGAAAGGGAATACCAGGGGGAGGGAATCTTTATTGGTTGACCATAGAAAAACTATAGATCCCCTGCAACCACTCCTCAGAATGCTAGCAATTTAAGAATACAAGAACAACAATTTGATTCCCAAGAAGAAGATGAGCTTAGAAGCAACAATCTCAATGATACAGTTCAGGGTAATGTGACTAATATTCAGGTCAACAAGGGTCAGAGGCAACAAACTGAGGTATTGGTTACTGAACAAAATATGGGAGAGGACCAAACTCCTAATATCAGTATGACAAATCACAGTACAGATACGCAGATCCTCAATAACAAATACACCTTATCTCTTAGCAAGAAAAAAAGGGATGCTATTAAAAAGAAGCTTATCAAGGAGATGCAAGCAGGGCAACCAAGTGTGAACTATGTTCTGGTTCCAGAACAATCAGGTATTCATGTGATCCCTCTACAAACAGAAGATACATCCAATGAAATTCAGGCCACACCTCTCCAAATTCATGATTTATCCAATGAGAGGTAGGTGCTTAGTAAAGAAGACAGTTCAGAAGATTTTTCTGATGAATATAGGTTCACTCATTCTGAAGATGAGGAAGATCCTGACCAGTGGGAGGATGAACAACAGGAAAACCAACAGTAGGCATTCAGATCCACTATGACAGCCTTACTACAGAAGGAAAATCAGCAAGAAAAGGAGAAGAATGAGCCACCATCCAAAAGTAAGCAGGAAAGGAAGAAGAGCAAACAAAGTTTCATCAGCAGTTCAGATAATGTTGCTTTCAAAAGCAACATCAACACAAGGTCTAAATCCCACAAATTATGATGATTAGTACACTTTGCTGGAATGCAAGGAGTATTGATACTCAAGGTGCCTTAGACAGACTACAAAGGTTGAAAGACTACCACAAGCTCTCTATGATTGCAATACTGGAACCTTTCTACAACAAATCACAACTCTACTTCTACAGAATTCAGCTAGGTATGGATAATGCCATGTCCAACACCAATAGCAAAATATGGTTATTTTGGAATAAAGACTGTGTGTGCAATCTTGTGGATCAGGATGAACAGCAGCTTACCTGTAAGATCAGTCATGCAGCTTGGCCTAAACAATATCTCACAACCTTTGTATATGCCAAATGCAAAGACTACATGAGAAGAGATCTATGGGACAAGATGCTGCAATTCTCTGATAGAAAAGAACCTTGGTGCACCATTGGAGATTTCAATGTAATTACTCATGTTGAAGAGAAGATGGGGGGCCAACCTTACAACATGAACAAGAGCTTTGAGTTCATTAGTGTCATAGAAGCCTGTGGACTCACTGATCTTGGCTTTCATGGACAACAATTCACATGGTGCAACAAGAGAGATGCAGATGCCAGAATATGGAAGAGACTTGACAAGGCCATGGTCAATGATGCTTGGTTGGAGGCCATGCCTATGAGCACTCTTAATCACCTGGCCTCCACAGGTTCTGATCACTGTCCTCTCCTTTTGGAATGTACTGAAAGACAAAGTCCTACTATCAAATATTTCAAGTTCTTACACTGTTGGGCTGAAAATGAAAACTTCATTGATACTGTAAGATTTTGCTGGGAAAGACCTGTGGATGGAAATCCAATGAGGACTTTCCATCAAAAACTGAAAAGAGTTTCTAATACCCTTAGCCACTGGTCTAGAAAGCAATATGGTGATATATTTGCTTCAGTTAAACAATTTGAGGAACAGGTTATACAAGCTGAAGAGAATATCATCAATGACAATTCTGAAGATAATAGAGCCAAGTTGAATCAGATAAATGCCCAGTATATTAGATATTTGAAGATAGAGCAGTCCATCTTGAAATAAAAAACTCAATTGCATTGGTTCAAAGATGGAGATGCCAATACCAATTACTTCCATGCCATCATCAGAGGGAGAAGAAGAAGGCTGTTAATCCATCAAATCAGTGATGAACAAGGAAACTCTATCCAGGGTGATGACAATATTGCAAGTGCAGCCTGTGCACACTTTGAGAAACCTTTTACTGTTGAGGAGAAATAAATCAATGAAGATGTGATTAAATGCATCCCAAGGATAGTTACTGATCAGCAGAATGAATTATTACATTCCATACCTACAAAGGAGGAGCTAAAGGAGGTAGTATTTTCTATGAGTCCTACTTCTGCTGCAGGGCCAGATGGCATGAGTGGTAAGTTCTTTCACTCATGCTAGGATATCATTTGTGATGATCTGCTGAAGCTGGTGTAGCACTTCTTCAATGGTCACTGTATTCCTAGGTACATATCACATGCTTGTTTGGTTCTACTTCCTAAAACTGAACACCCCAACAAACTGTCAGAGTACAGGCCCATCTCCCTCAGCAACTTCACTAGCAAGATCATATCCAAGCTCCTCTGTCTCAGACTTGCTCCTATTCTACCTCAGCTCATTTCTGACAATCAGTCAGGATTTGTTAAAGGTAGGAGCATCTCAGAAAATATAATGCTGGCTCAGGAGATTATTCACAACATTAAGAGGCCCATAATTGGGGACAATATAGTGATTAAGCTGGATATGGCTAAGGCATATGACAGGGTCTCTTGGTCCTTCACTTGTATGGTCATGAGAAGGATGGGATTTGGAGAAGTCTTTATTGATATGGTATGGAGGATCATGTCTAACAACTGGTATTCAGTCATCATCAATGGGGTAAGACATGGATTTTTTCATTCAACAAGAGGTCTCAAGCAAGGACATCCCTTATCACCTGCCTTATTCATTATAGGAGCAGAAGTATTATCCAGGATGCTGAATAATCTTAACCAACACTACCTATATACTGGATTCCATATGGAAAGAAAGGGTCCATAATTGAACCACTTGAGCTTTGTAGATGATGTGATCATCTTCACTGCTACAAACAACTTTTCCATGATTCTTATTACCAAGACTTTGAAGGTTTATGAAACAACTTCAGGATAGCTAATCAACAAGGACAAGAGCCAGTTCATGCTTCCTCTTAATACCAATCCTGATATTATTGATAGGATAGGCAGGATCACAGGCTTCAAGTGCACACATGGTCCCATTACTTACCTAGGCTGTCCACTTTACATTGGATGACAGAGAATCATATACTATACAGGTATGGTGTCCAAAGTTATTAGCAAAATTAGAGGCTGGCAGAATAAAGTACTGAGCTTTGGAGGCAGAGCAACATTGGTGAAATCAGTGCTGCAATCTTTACCAATCCACTTGTTATCTGTGATCAGACCTACTGCTACAACTATCAATCAGATTAAAAGCCTCAGAGCTAACTTTTTCTGGGGGTGGGACAAAGAGAAGAAGAAATATCATTGGGCATCATGGGAGACTCTCAGCTATCCTATGGAGGAAGGGGGTATTGGTATGAAAAATATACAAGATGTGTGCTTAGCCTTGCAGTACAAACAATGGTGGACTTTCAGATCCAAGAAGACACTATGAGAAGAGTTTCTGAAGGCTAAGTACTGCCAAAGAGCTAATCCTGTTATAAAAAAATGGAACACAGGTCAGTCTATTATGTGGAAGCACATGATGGCTAATAAAAGTGATATTGAGCTGCATATACACTGGCACATCAACTCTGGTACATGCAGCTTCTGGTGGGATGATTGGCTGGGTATTGGCCCCCTAGCTTATCATAACAACCATCTACCTAGACTCAATAATAGTAGAGTATCTGATTACATGGAGAATGGAGAGTGGAATGTGCAGAAAATCAGAAAATATGCCCCTCCTCAACTGGTGCAGCAGATACTAAGTACTGAGGTAGACTATCATTCTAACACAGCTGATCAAGCTTGCTGGAAGTTGACTTCACATGGTAACTTCACTTCTAAATCAGCCTGGGAAATAGTTAGGAAGAAAAAAGCCAAGACCCTGATTGATAGATGCACTTGGCACGCTAACATTCCCTTCAAAGTATCTTTCTTACTATGGAGAGCTGTGAGATAGAAACTCCCCACTAATGATAAACTTGTCCAGTTTGGAGCAGCACCAGCAGCATGTTCTTGTTGTTACAGACCAGGATTGGACAATGTAGATCACATATTTGCCTTTGGAAACTTTGCCAAACATATTTGGCAACAATTCTCTAGCTCATGGGGAATAATACAAGGGACCTCCCCACTGAGAAGCATCCTGATGAAGTGGTGGACTGCCAAGGCCAATAATGAGGTTCATAAACTCATGTTGCAAGCCACTCCTATCTTTGTTTGTTGGCATATATGGAAGAATAGATGTGCAAGTAAATATAGAGGAAAGAAATCTAGTACTACTAGAGTTAAATTCTCCATAGTCAAGGACCTATACATTCTGATACACACTGCTTACCCCTACATTAAGTGGCCATAGAGCTGGAAGGAACTGGTTCCTATGATAGAACAGTGTCAACAAGACATGAGAGTGACCAAAGTTATGTGGGTCAGACCTCCATCTCCCATTGTGAAATTGAATACTGATGGGAGTGCATTAGACAACCCTGGGAAAATTGGAGTAGGGGGAATATTAAGAGACCACAATGGTAACTTAATATATGCCTTTGCAACTCCATTGGGAATGGGTACTAATAACCAAGCAGAGGTGCAGGCAGCAATTATTGGCCTCAATTGGTGCCTTCAACATGGATATAATAGAGTGATATTGGAAGTGGACTCTTAATTATTGACTAAGTGGCTGAAACAAGACCTCAAGCCACCTTGGAGCATTCATAGATATGTTACAAAGCTACAGTCCTTGGTCCAATATTTGGAACTCTTTTAGTGCAAATATATTTTCAGAGAAGCAAACCATCCTGCAGATACCTTAGCAAAATGCAGCCACATGTTCAATGATACACAACACTTCTACAATCCCCAGCAGCTACCACAGGAAACAAAAGGCTACATCAAGATGGACAAGCTAGGAATGGCAAGTTTTAGAAGGAAAACTCTAAAAAGGATCAAACTATCCTCTTGACTGATCTCATTCTCAATGTGTAATAGACTTTTATGAGTATTCTGTTTTATTTCTTCTTATTCCACCTAGTTATTTCCCATTGTAAGGGGAAAGTCTCCCTTGTTTACTGCTCTAGTAGAACTAAGAACATACTGCTAGAAGTAAGAGCTAGAGTAGTTATCACTTGCATATGCCACAATACAGCAGCAACATTGACTGCAACTGATCAACAGCAGCAGCCACTCAGCAACAGCAATAGAGACCAGAAGCAACTAGCAACCTTCAACAAATACACCATGCTACACCAAAATGACTCCAGATTGTGCAAGATTGCAGCAAATATAACTCCTATAAAGCCCAAGAAGTTTCAGCTCAAAAGGATAATTGGAGACGTTAGTCGAGCGACCTTGAAAAAGTTAGCCGACTTAAGTCTCAAGATGGAGCATTTCACAAATTGGAGCTTCCAAATTGTGAAAAAGGCCTCCAAAAGTTGCAATATTACAGCAAATACTGTATTTGCAGAGCCCAAGAAGTTTCAACTCAAACGGATAATTGGAGACGTTAGTCGAGCGACCTTGAAAAAGTTAGCCGACTTAAGCCTAATGAGGGAGCAAATTGTAATTTGGAGTTTCCAGGCCTCCAAATGTTGTAGGACTACAGAAAATATAGTAATTGCAAAGCCCAAGAAGTCAGCTCAAACGGATAATTGGAGACGTTAGTCGAGCGACCTTGAAAAAGTTAGCCGACTTAAGGTTTGTGTCTAGTTGTTTTGTTCTTGTTGGCTTGTTTCTATGCATTTGCAGGTGGATGGAGATACATTAAAGCACGTAAAAGTTGGGGACATGTTTACAAGCCACAACACTTAACAACTCCAGCAACATGCAGCACACACGGAGAAACTACAAGTCCATAATGGACCTTCAGAACTACAGCACAGTTTCTGCTGTGTAGAAGTCTTGGAGGTACTTTTCCTCTTGTTCTTTTACTTGTGCAGACATACTTGCAACAGATGGGCTACAGCAGCAATAACAGGAGTAGCAAAAGTTGACAGGAACTCCATTCAAAGAGGCACAATAATACAACTCTGGATTCAACAATGGGCTGCTTGGTTTGTTACCTTGTCAGCAGCAACTACAATACAGAGAGGCAACAGGCTGGATTCACTGCAAGTTACAGCACTATTGGAGGCCCTTATTTGTTTATTTGCTTGTGCAGGTACACTGAGGAGCTGCAACACTGAAGTTGAAGTTACTCTTGGACCTCATGCACTACAAACACATAATCAAGAAACCAACAAGATAGCTGTGATGGATACAGAACCTCAGCAACAACATGGATATCTGGGATGCTGGAGTACAACAACTTGGAGTCTTGTAGTGGAATTGCAGCATTAGACCTTGAAGCTCCTCCAATGTGGACCAACAACTACACCAACATCTGCAGCAAAGGTTTTACAGCAGCAGTTGCCAGGAATCTTAAGTTTCTGCAGTACCTGAAAGCTTTCAACAACATACAATGTAGATTCTTCATTACAACAGAAGCAGCAAACTCCACAGCAGCAGCATTTGTCAGAAGAAACACACAATCACAGCAACAGTCAACAGTACTTATCAACAAGCAACTTACAACTCTAAAACACCTCAACATGTAGCACAACTTGCAACCTGGAAGGAAGAACATGCACACTTCAGCTGCTTTCACCTTCCATTGTTTCTGCTGTGCAGCACTTTTGCAGCAGCAAGTGAAGGCCTTTTTCATCCTTATAGCTACCCAAACCTCCATTATGAATGGAGTGGCAGCAGCAGCTCAACAGCAGCAGCAGATGCCAGAAGCAATCAACAGCCCTCAAAAACATGCAGATTCAACATACAAATTCCATCACACAACAACAACAACAACAACAACAATTTCCAACACTCTACACAACAAACAACAACAATCTCTCAACATATATCAGATTTGGAAGCTCCTGCAACATAGCATCCAACACCAGGAAATCCATCCAGCAGCCATCAAGAATTCTTAGGTTCTTGCTGTCTATCTCTTTGTGTAGGTATCCTGCAAAATGGAACCTAGTGTTGGAGTTGCAACATCACTTCCATAGGATTCATTACAGCAGCAGTTTCACAGACCAACATACAGCTGTAGAGAAGACAGTCACAACAACTTGGAAGGAGATAAGCCTTTCCAACTGTGCAAACTCCAACATACCATATCCATCCACAAAGATGCAACAACCCTTCATACATATGTATGATGCAATCAACAAAAATCCAGACCAGCAATACAACACCCAATGCTTGGAGCCGCACTCAATGGCTATCAAAAATGAAACTAGTTTTCAATTTTGGTCATCGTTGTGTGTCTCCTGGTTTAGTTGTACTGACCTTGAGCCTTGTGTTGGAGTTGTGAGGCTGATCTTGGATTTAGGGAAAATCGATCCTCCCTCAGTTATTCCTTCTCTTCTTAGTTGCATTGTACTGAGAGGAGTCCTCTCATAGATTTACCGCTTTTCTAGTACATAGATAGCACCTTTGTATCACGGATAAGTATGCCGACCTTAAAGCCGGCTTCTCATCCATCTTATTTTTGGAGGTAAGGCTTTTCATGTCCCCCTCCTTGTACTTGTTCTTTCTTTCTGCTTTATATAATGAGGAAAATTTCGACTAAAAAAAAAAAACTAGATCAAACTCGAAGTTCTGGATATAATGGAACTGACAGAATTCTCATCCGAAGTTCGTATCTCAAAACATTGACCGAAGTCAAACCAACTTCTCATTTTAATCCTCACTTTTCAACTTAAGACCTCAAATTCCCATATCAATCCCAAATCTGTTTTCGACGACTCTCCTATACCAATTTCCATATTTCAGAACTGATGAAACTGACAAAATCACATTCCAAGATCCGTAGCTCCGTTTGGTACCGAAAACCACTTTTCACAACTTAACTCTATAAAACTTAAGAATTTGCGCAATTCACTAATTATTAAGACTTAAACACATTCAACCATATAAACTGAATAAATAATACCTGGGGCCACTAACGATACAGATAAAATGGTAATTTCGTGCAAATTTCCAAAAATGACCCTCAAGGTCATTACATTATTAAAAGAATAAGTAGGTATTTTTCTATTTTAACTTATTACGTAATAATTTATTTTAACTATTAAACACGTAAATTAAATTTTTACTATTTCATTATTGAAGAGGATATATTGTTCATTGATTTGACATTACTTATTTGGATATATTCGTAAAGAAAAATTATGGTAAGGCATGCAAATTTGGAAGTGTTGCATGTGACTTTCTACATTTTTTTGCAGTGTTAATTAAATTCAACACTGCAAAGTTTGTTAACATTAATAAAATTAAATAATTTTAATTAAATAAATAAATTATTAAAAGAATAATTAGGTATTTTTCTATTTCAAATTATTATGTAATAATTTGATTTAACTATTAAACATGTAAATTAAATTTTTACTATTTCATTATTGAAGAGGACAAATTGTTCATTGATATAACATTACTTATTTGGATGTATCGTAAAGAAGAAGTATTGTAAGTCATGCAAATTTGAAAGTGTTGCATGTGACTTCTACATTTTGTTTGCGGTGTTGATTAAATTCAACATTGCAAAGTTTGTTAACATTAATAAAATTAAAATAATTTTAATTTATTAAATAAATTATTAAAAGAATAATTAGGTATTTTTCTAATTTAAATTATTACGTAATAATTTAGTTTAACTATTAAACACATAAATTAAATTTTAAAATTGCCTATATACCATTTCAATAGCAACTTTGCAGTGTTGAATCAAATCAATACTGCAAAACTTAAAAGCTGTCAAATTTTTCCATGCGACTTGTAAGTGTTGAATTACATTAACACTACAAATTAACCACTATTCATTCTGAAAAAACTATTCACAAATTCCTATTCCAATTTTTTTCAGTACTTATTCCTAATTCAAAACTATTCACACTGAAAATGATCATTACATAATGGTGCTTACCTAAATTAATTAATCCCGTCACCTAAATTTATTTGTTTAATTTGAAATAAATATAAAATTTAAATAATAAATAATTTTTTTAAATTAACTCATTTTAAATTAAAGATATGTACAATGTATTAAAATAATTAATTATTTTGTATTAAAATTTATCACATCATACCTTAATTTATTTAAACTTAAAAGAAATGTATTAAAATAATTACTTATTTTGTATTAAAATTTATCACATCATAACTTAATTTATTTAAACGTAAAAGCAGTCAACTTACATCATAACTTAATTCACTTAAATTTAAAAGCATTCAATTTGCCCATGGGACTTGTAAGTCGCACAGAAGCATGCGACTTGTATTTCACATACGGGAAAGGGACTTTTATATATATATATATATATTGCATGGCTAAATTTACTTGTATCAGTGCATGTCTCGCATAAAATTCCTATATATATAGATACGATTCATTTTTTGAAGAAATCTATACATACGCTTGAGTAAATTTTTATTTATCTTGAGTTTATATATTATTTTTAATAATTATTAACATGACCGATTCTAAGGTTAGAGTCATGCTTCACTGGGGTGGTGAAATTTTGCATGAAGCTGGATATGTGCGATATAGTATTCCGCCTATAGTAATCCAATTGTTTTCATTAAATCTCAAATATGATCGTTTGCAAATGGTATTTCAAAAACAATGGGTATTCGTGATCCAGAAGACGTAGTGGTTATCTCTAGACAATATCCAAGTTATTTTATGTCTGATGGACATGCTATTTTTGGTTTAATTCGTATTTGGAATGATGATTCTTTATTTTTATTTCTTCGTAGTTTTGAAACATTTTCAAACCGCATTGATATACAGACTCTTGAGATGTATGCGCC
The DNA here is from genome assembly GCF_947179165.1 of Solanum dulcamara. Taxonomy (NCBI): domain Eukaryota; kingdom Viridiplantae; phylum Streptophyta; class Magnoliopsida; order Solanales; family Solanaceae; genus Solanum; species Solanum dulcamara. Next base: position 21,904,198 of record NC_077242.1, read on the forward strand.
AGTTGAACAATGTCCTATTGTTCATGAACCATCTGATAGCGAGTTTGATCTTTGTGAACCCAATTTAATTTACAATCTTCAAGTGGTCCAGTCGATCAACAAATGATGAGAGCAATTGACCGAGAAACAATTGATTTCTCTACTTTTGATAGTCAATTTGAAGGTGTGGACCATGATGCCGGTCCAAGCAATGCATGCATTCAACCACCTCCTCACCATTGGAGGCTACGAATATGCATTTCACTTGTTTTTAAATATTACTTAAGATTATTTTTTCTAATTCATTTATTAATTTTACGTAATTTTAAAGGTTTAATGAATATGGATGAATTTTCACTCAACTCACACAAGTAGTTGACATCAATGACGATGAACTACACGATGTAGCTGTTTGTGAACCTTCACAAGAGGTTTCTACTGACGATAATGAAACTACAGATGATGATACAGATGTCAATGTAGATATTGCTACCACAAGTACCTCCAATATTAATTCATCTTTCGTAGCTATTCCATATTTGGATCATACAATAGAAGATTTTGATGATCATTAACAATTCTGATAGCGCTCCATTATGGAATGAAAAAAATCCAGAACATATTAAGTCAGATTTGATTGAACAAACGTAAATTATATAAGCAAAATAATAAATATTTAATCTATGTTACTAATATTTTTTTTGTACCATTGACATAGGTATGTTATTTATAAATAAAAACAAATTAAATATGCAGTGAGAATGTACAATATAGCTAAGGGAATGGAGTTTTAGTGTGACCAATCCAAAGGAAAAAGTTGGAAGGTAATATGTAAGAAATACATGTCAGGATGCGAATGGATGATTCATTTTCGCGAGATTGGAGCTGGTATTTGGAAGGCATGAAAAATGATCAACCATACTTGTAATCCAGATCAATATAAGGAGGATCACTACAATTTGGATAGCAATATGATTGCTACTTCATTGATTCCTTATGTTATCGAGAACCCCAATATTTCTATAAATATGGTTCGGCAAATCATCAAAGGATTGCACCACTACACTCCTAGTTATCGAAAAGCCCAAAAAGGCCGAAGGAAGACCTTTATTATGGTTTATGGCGACTTTGAAAATTCAGTTAAGGCATTACCTGGGTATATAAAAGCTTTGCAAATTTTTAATCCAGGTACCATTGTTGAGTGGGAGCCCCATTCAACAACGATGCAAGATGAGCAAATTTTAAGTACTTATTTTGGAGTTTTAAAGCATGTATTGATGGCTTCATGTTATGACCCTCCAGGTCATTTTTCTAATATTGCATCTGTTTCATTATTTAGAGCATTCCTATAGCGATCCCAGGTCATTTATGACCTACTGGCGCCGATAGCGCAGTCGCCAGGTCGTTTGTTTGGGTTTTAGAACCATTTCCTTATTTTGGAGCTTTTATAACTTGAAAATTTAACTTCGATCATAAGATTAGGAAAACGACCTCATAAGGGAATTTTGACATTTCCATCAACTCCGAAATAGCCAAATTAGGCTAATAGCATGGTTGGCACTAGTACGGGATAATTAGTACAAGTTTGAGGTCATTTGGTGGTTTTACCTTTGAAATTTGGCTCATGGTTGACTTTGGTCAACATTCTTAGAAAATACATTTGGATGAAAATTATGACAGTGCGGTTAGCTTCAAAATATCGAGTTTGTTCGAGAATGACCCATCATTCACTTCCTAAGGTTTCCGGTATAATTCTGAGGCCCGTTGTGGAATTTGGCTCAAAATGGCCCATGGGTGTGGGACTCACTTTCAGTCATAATGACCTCATATGGAAATTTTAACTATGTCACTAAGTTTGAACCATCGAATTTGGTGGGGTATCATATTTTATTTGCACACATAGGATTCCGAATGAATTCTAATCACCCCATCAGAATATTTAAACTTAAGAAAACTCAGCTTTTCAGCTGATATCTGGTGTAGGAGAATTTTTTCTTCGCGATCGCATGCCCTTGGTCGCATTCTCGGAGGTCCACAAAATTGAACTCCGCATTCACAGAGGTATAGCTGGTTGGCCTACGCATTCGCGGAGCCTGGGCCGCGTTCACAAAGATATTAGGCTTTTGCCTCTGCGTTCACCTGCCTCTGGCTGCGTTCGTGAAGGCTAAGAATCTTGACCTCCGCGTTCTCGGTCCACTTAGGTTGCGTTCGTGAAAGCCAAAGTCCTAGTCTTTTAATTAAAGACCAAGGATGAATTTCAGCTCAATTCTTCATATTCAAACCTCGATTTCTCCTTCATTAATAGCTCAAATTTGATGATTTAAGGGTCTAAATTCAAGAGAATTTTGTGGGGAATCCGTTGGAAAGCTCAGAATCTTGCGGGGAGGCTTCACATGAGGTAAGTTTACAAAATTAGCTACTGTCTTAGTCATTTTTGGAAGGAAATTTTCTTGAATTTTGGAAGATTGTAAATTGGCCAATTTAGCTACGTTTTTAGTGATATTTGAGGCTAGATTATGGTGGTATTTTGCAAGGAATATTGTGGTATGTTTGGTTTGGATTGGAGAGTTTCATTTTTGAGAAATCGCTGCGTAAAGAGTCTGCCTTATTTGTTTTTCTTAGCTTAACAATGTGGGAGTTCATTGCATGATCGTTTTGCATTATCTTTTCACCCTAAATTGTATTTTTATTCGATCCTTGAGCTTAGGTACTGTTTAGAACCTATTTTTTGGGTCAATTTCAAAATTATGGATGCGGATCCCACATTTCCCATTTTAGACCCCAAAATTGGTATGTCTCCAAAAGTTATGAAATTAGTGTCTAAACAACCGTAAAAACTTTGTGATTCTTTTCTGACAACGTGGCAACATTCTGAGGACATTTGGAAGAAAACAGCTCCGGCACGATGATTTGGAGCATGCATTTTTAGCCTCTAGGTAGGCTACGACTTTTTTTTCTTTAGATTTAGCTGGAATATGTGAAAGCATGTTGAATCATATGAAATTTGGTTTGGGCAACTTATTTGTATATCTCAGGTGTTAGAAATCATGTTTTAGGCATTAATGGGTTTTTCGGATAATTGGAAGCATATGTTCCGTTCTGTGATTTGTTAGTATTGTCGAAGGATTTAATTTATTATGTTGTTCATATTGTGGAGTATGTTGACCTTAGTATAGGTTGTAAACTTGCCTTAAATTCTCCAATATTGCTCCAGCAAGCTTAGATCCTTGTAGAATAATGTAGCGGGCTATTGCTTGATAGTTTGGTCTTATCTAGGCGGTAACCTTGCTCTTAAGAACACCCCTATCCATACCTCAGCATAATTGCGACTTTTGAGATACAGCAGCGATAAAAAACCTTGTGATCGTACTATTTTGGCTCAGTTCAAGCTTCGGTGGTATATAAGTGGACTCATTGGGAAGGTAATTCTCGGAACTATTATCGTCCAGTTGAAAAGGAGAATATTCGGCACCTTGGGATAATTATTTGTGAGCATCTGTTACCTTCCATCAGGGAGCATCCGAGTACCTAACCCTGGTCTCTACTGACTTGCTAGTATGGCGAGCATCAGGATACCAAGCCTTGATCTCGACCTTACCGATAGGTTATGGCAATCATCTGGGTACCTAGCCCCATCCTTGACCATACTAATGTATTATGGAGAGCATCCGAGTATTCAGGCCCTGCCTCGACCACCTTAAATACTCGAGCAAGCATCTAGGTCTCAGTCCTGGCCTCAACCCCTAAGGCACTCCTAGTTCATCGATTCTTGGAGATTTTTGGTTCAGAAATGACATAGTTCTTCGGTTCTTAGCATCGCAGATTCTTGGTTCCTAGTCTCGGTAATTATAGCTATTCTGTGTACTTGATAGGCTTATGGATCGCGTTCGAGTTTTATTTTAACTTGCGCATGAGTGTCCTGGTTAGGCTTATGGGTGCCCAGTTGGGTGTAGATAACTGTAGTGCTCTTAGCTAGTATTTGTTCCACCTTAGATGCTTATTATGATTCCTCTTTAGGCTTATTCCTCTTTTTTATATTGTTCTTACCTTTTCTACTCAGTTAGCCTATGATGCTTACTAGATACATGTTTTCTTGGTACTCATACTACACTCTGCATCTACTTTTGTTATGCAAGACCGAGCACCGCCACCATCGCGGATAGATCGAGCCTGTTGTAGTCAGCTCTAGAGACCAGGGTGAGCACTTGCAGTTTTGAGATCATTTCTGTCTCCCTCAGCTTGGATGGCCCATCTTTTTCATTTCTGAGACTAGCCAGTTTATCTATATATAGTTTTGGTCCACTTTTGGGACTTGTACTCATATTGTATGTTGTACCAGCTCTGTACTTGTGACCTCCAGGTTCTGTGAGGGATCTTTAGCTGTTTATATCAAGTTTTGGTTTTGGTTTCATTTATTTACTTTGTCTATGTTAGAATTTCTTGTTCATGATTAGTTTCTACCCTCAAACCCATTATTTGTCATTGCGGGTTGGCATACCTACTGGAGGGTTATAGTAGGTGCTATCTTGACCTAAGAAATCAGATTGTGATAAGTTAGTATCAAAGCCCCAGGTTCGTTGGTCTCACTTGTATAGAGCTAACATCTAGTAGAGTCTAACGGATGGGTGTAGAGACGTTTGTAACCTATCTTCGGGAAGCTATAAGACGTCATTATGAGTGTTCTCTATGTTGTATCACTTCTTGCAGTTTTGTGTCTTATTGGTTTTCTGCAATATTATTTGTTTCACTCTTTCACAGGGATGATTCGTCCGTACGGTACCACATATGGTGATGACCCACCAGGGCGGGGCAGGCCTAGAGGCCTACCTCGTAGAGTAGGAAGGGGAGAAACACCAGCTCCTAACCTAGAGATAGTTCTAGAGCACGTAAAGGAGCATCAGGATGATTCTATTCCTCCTCAACCGGAGGGGCAACCACCGGCAGCACAACCTCCGTCTGCACCAGTTATGAGCCATGACTACAAACAGTGAGTGCCCAGATCCTCATGGATATTGGGGTTATATCACAGGCCCCAACTCTAGCGGCAAATATACTAGCACTGCTGGATCCACCTGCCCAGCCAACACCTGAGGTTCAGGCACCTCCACTAGTTGTTGCACCCCCTTCTGTAGTTTTGGAGGGTGTCACATCACTATAGGAGAAGAAGATGTTGGGGGTCTTTCATAGGTTGTCACCCCCGACATTTTCTAGAGCCACTGAAGAGGATTCCATAGAGTTTTTGACTACCTGCTAGGAGCAGCTCCACTCTTTAGGTCTTATGGAGTCTAGAGGCACCGACTTCACCGCTCAGTGGGTCAGTCAAGCAGTGGTGGCATTCTTACTTTCAAGCCAGGACAGCTGGGTCACTACCGTTGAAATAGGCCCAATTCTCAGAGGCCTTTCTGGCTCGATACATCCCCAGAAGCATCAGGGACTGACTCTGAGATCAGTTTACTTAATACGAGCAGGGTCAGATGGCTATTTTCGAGTATGAGGCCAGATTTCACTAGTTATCCCGACATGCTACTATGATTCTACCTACTGAAGAGGAGAAGGTATGATGTTTGATATGCAGATTGAGGCCCTACCTGAGTTTAGGCCTAACACTTGGTTTCTACGGGCTGTTTTTTTCTAGATGTGGTGGATCATGCCTGCACTATCGAGATTATTCATCGCCAGGCTCAAGGGGGCAGCAATAGGAGAACTGGGCGTTAGGGCAGCTACAGTGGGTTCCATTCTAGGGCTATAATAGTTATGACAGACCTCGCCAGCAGTTCCAGGAAGATAGGTACCAGCAGGTTCAATCCAGCCAGTCGATTTAGGCTACCTTACCAGCAGTTGAGGGCAGTCAGCCCGATTGGGGGGTTCCATTGTAGGGCAACGTTCTAGGAGATTGGGTCTTCTTTCTTCCTACCATGGATGAGTTATCACAGGCTGCTCAGCTTTAGGATATTTTGATTGTGCCTCACAAAAGTACTAAGCTAGAGAGTGTCCTGACCGAGCTAGACTGTTGGCAATAGTACCATCTCCGCTCGAAGGTGGACATTAGGGTCAAGGTTGCGCGATGATCAACAGGGTGTTCGAAGTGGTCCTCGGGGAGACAGGTTAGGTGGCAGGGCAAATAGTCTTGGGAGAGGCTGATAGGGATATTTCTGTGCTGTTCCGATGAGGCAAGAGGCTAAGGTATCAGATGATGTTATCACAGGTACCATCCTTATTTGTCAGTAGACTACTTCAACTTTATTTGATCTAGGTTCCATGTATTCCTATATATTTATAGATTTTTCTCCCCGTCTAGGTATTGTTTATGAGTCAGTTGAGGTGTTATTACATGTTTCAACCCTGATAAGGGATTCTTTAGTAGTGGATCAGGCTTGTCGATCTTGTGTGGTGACTATTCAGAGGCATGAGATTCGGGCAGATCTTATTATACTCTATATGCTGGACTTTGATGTTATTTCGGACATGGATTGTATATCCCCTCACCATGCGATTTTGGACTTGGCTTGGCTAGAATTAGTATATTTTGAGTAGTAATGCATGATTAGTTTGATGATTTAAGTGTTGATATCTATTAAACAATTAGCGGTCGATGATCATCGATAGTGACTAGTTTGGGGTTTTAGTCATTGGATCCTTAGCCTAGGTGATATTGTGAATTGTTTGCATCAATTAGAATCCTTAGAGCTTGTTCTTAGCTGATTTGAACATAGGATTCCAGTTACTTGACTTGCTTGGTTTTGGTTGCCGCTTGATGTAATTTCGGTGTGTGCCTATATCTTGCTTGTTTTTGATATTGAAATGTTGGGTCCAAGGTCTTGCTTTCGATATACCAGAGTCTCAGGTTAGTAATTTGGCATCTTTGACGTGATTTTTACTCAACGAGTGATATTTGATTTTGACTACTACTTTATTTGAATTGCCTCATCGATGTTAAAAAACCTTTTTTAAAGAATAAAATAGTGATATCAAGATTTTGATTGATGAATAAGTATAATGATTTGAAGAAAATATCGGTGATATTTTAATTATGGCATTTCTGATTGAGAAGTTCGAGCCGTGAATTTCGGGCGATCTGTTGTGACTTATTATTATGTTTATTATTGTTGTTGTTGTTGTTGAGAAGCTCGAGGTGTAAATTTCGAGAGGCCCATGATACATATTCGGGTTACTATTATTAGTATTACTACTGGGAAGCTCGAGGCGTAAATTTCGGGCGACCCGTTCTACATAATTTGGGCTATTAAAATTATTATTATTATTATTGAGAAGCTTGAGGTGTGAATTCCGGGAGGCCCATGATACATATTCGGGTTACTATTACTACTACTACTATTGGGAAGCTTGAGGCGTGAATTTTGGGAGCTTCATGATATTTTTGGAGGATGTTGAGCCTTAGCTACGAGTTTACTATTGTGTATTCTTTTGGTGTTTTATCAGTTGGGATTATTGATGTGATTACATGATTGGTCGGACTTACTTGACTATCGTATGATTATTTTCATGCCCTCTTTCTCCGTATTTGTAATTTGTGCTCTTCTCTTATTATTATTGGTATCATCGTGCTGCTTATTATATATTTTACTCTTTCTGAGCTTGGTCGGCCTATGATGCCTACTGGGTACCTTGTGTTTTGGTACTCATACTGCACTTCTGTATTTTTTTGATGCAGCTCCTAGTTTGAGGCACCTTCAACACGCGCCTGATCATTCGTAGCTGAGCCCGAACTGAATTGTGGTGAGCTTCCGGCGTTCAGAGACTTGCTACACTCTCTCTTTTGCTCTGACTTGTATTTTGTATTTTTGACATTCAAATTTGTGTTGTCTATATATATATATTCAACTTTTATACTTAGTAACTCCTGTATAGGTAACACCAGGTCCGGGGTTTGGTCTAGTGTCAGTTCGTCATTTTTGGTCACCATCGGGCAATTTGTATATTTTGTATCGTATTTATATATCTATACCCTGGATCGACTATTTTTTTGTTATATTTTGTTTTCTTCTGCCTTATTATGTTATTTATTATTTAATTAATTTGAGGCTTGACTTCCACTTGAATTGAGTTTGGCTCGTCTACTTGGAGGTTATAGTAGATGTCATCATGGCTTGTCTACTTGGGGATTATAATAGATGTCATCATGACTTGGATTCGGATCGTGACAAAAAAAACCATTGCGATCACGAACCACCCTTTGCGATTGCGAAGTCCATTTTCTTGACTCATCGTGATCACGATAACAAAAATTCTTGCACTAGAAACTAAATCACAGTTGAATGTTAAGTCCAAAAATGCTCTCGATTGAACCCTCGAAAATCATTTAGGGTTCGATAAAAATAAATTGAATATACTACTAGACTAAATTCTACATTCCGGACTCAATGAAATAGTTAGATTTTTGAAAAGAAGTTGTTTTGATCAAATTACTCTCCGGGACCCCTTATTGGCCTAAAAATCAACTTTTGGCCTAAACCTCAAAACGATGATTAAGGTCCTGGGGCACTAAGTCAATATTCAACTAGATCAAACTCGAAGTTCTGGATATAATGGAACTGACAGAATTCTCATCCGAAGTTCGTATCTCAAAACATTGACCGGAGTCAAACCAACTTATCATTTTAATCCTCACTTTTCAACTTAAGACCTCAAATTTCCATATCAATCCCAAATCTGTTTCCGACGACTCTCCTATACCAATTTCCATATTTCAGAACTGATGAAACTGACAAAATCACATTCCAAGATCCGTAGCTCCGTTTGGTACCGAAAACCACTTTTCACAACTTAACTCTATAAAACTTAAGAATTTGCGCAATTCACTAATTATTAAGACTTAAACACATTCAACCATATAAACTGAATAAATAATACCTGGGGCCACTAACGATACAGATAAAATGATAATTTCGTGCAAATTTCCGAAAATGACCCTCAAGGTCATTACATTATTAAAAGAATAAGTAGGTATTTTTCTATTTCAACTTATTACGTAATAATTTATTTTAACTATTAAACACGTAAATTAAATTTTTACTATTTCATTATTGAAGAGGATATATTGTTCATTGATTTGACATTACTTATTTGGATATATTCGTAAAGAAAAATTATGGTAAGGCATGCAAATTTGGAAGTGTTGCATGTGACTTTCTACATTTTTTTGCAGTGTTAATTAAATTCAACACTGCAAAGTTTGTTAACATTAATAAAATTAAATAATTTTAATTAAATAAATAAATTATTAAAAGAATAATTAGGTATTTTTCTATTTCAAATTATTATGTAATAATTTGATTTAACTATTAAACATGTAAATTAAATTTTTACTATTTCATTATTGAAGAGGACAAATTGTTCATTGATATGACATTACTTATTTGGATGTATCGTAAAGAAGAAGTATTGTAAGTCATGCAAATTTGAAAGTGTTGCATGTGACTTCTACATTTTGTTTGCGGTGTTGATTAAATTCAACATTGCAAAGTTTGTTAACATTAATAAAATTAAAATAATTTTAATTTATTAAATAAATTATTAAAAGAATAATTAGGTATTTTTCTAATTTAAATTATTACGTAATAATTTAGTTTAACTATTAAACACATAAATTAAATTTTAAAATTGCCTATATACCATTTCAATAGCAACTTTGCAGTGTTGAATCAAATCAATACTGCAAAACTTAAAAGCTGTCAAATTTTTCCATGCGACTTGTAAGTGTTGAATTACATTAACACTACAAATTAACCACTATTCATTCTTAAAAAACTATTCACAAATTCCTATTCCAATTTTTTTTAGTACTTATTCCTAATTCAAAACTATTCACACTGAAAATGATCATTACATAATGGTGCTTACTTAAATTAATTAATCCCGTCACCTAAATTTATTTGTTTAATTTGAAATAAATATAAATTTAAATAATAAATAATTTTTTTAAATTAACTGATTTTAAATTAAAGATATGTATAATGTATTAAAATAATTAATTATTTTGTATTAAAATTTATCACATCATACCTTAATTTATTTAAACTTAAAAGAAATGTATTAAAATAATTAGTTATTTTGTATTAAAATTTATCACATCATAACTTAATTTATTTAAACGTAAAAGCAGTCAACTTACATCATAACTTAATTCACTTAAATTTAAAAGCATTCAATTTGCCCATGGGACTTGTAAGTCGCACAGAAGCATGCGACTTGTATTTCACATACGGGAAAGGGACTTTTATATATATATATATATATATATATATATATATATATATATTGCATGGCTAAATTTACTTGTATCAGTGCATGTCTCGCATAAAATTCCTATATATATAGATACGATTCATTTTTTGAAGAAATCTATACATACGCTTGAGTAAATTTTTATTTATCTTGAGTTTATATATTATTTTTAATAATTATTAACATGACCGATTCTAAGGTTAGAGTCATGCTTCACTGGGGTGGTGAAATTTTGCATGAAGCTGGATATGTGCGATATAGTATTCCGCCTATAGTAATCCAATTGTTTTCATTAAATCTCAAATATGATCGTTTGCAAATGGTATTTCAAAAACAATGGGTATTCGTGATCCAGAAGACGTAGTGGTTATCTCTAGACAATATCCAAGTTATTTTATGTCTGATGGACATGCTATTTTTGGTTTAATTCGTATTTGGAATGATGATTCTTTATTTTTATTTCTTCGTAGTTTTGAAACATTTTCAAACCGCATTGATATACAGACTCTTGAGATGTATGCGCCAGTTGAACAATGTCCTATTGTTCATGAACCATCTGATAGCGAGTTTGATCTTTGTGAACCCAATTTAATTTACAATCTTCAAGTGGTCCAGTCGATCAACAAATGATGAGAGCAATTGACCGAGAAACAATTGATTTCTCTACTTTTGATAGTCAATTTGAAGGTGTGGACCATGATGCCGGTCCAAGCAATGCATGCATTCAACCACCTCCTCACCATTGGAGGCTACGAATATGCATTTCACTTGTTTTTAAATATTACTTAAGATTATTTTTTCTAATTCATTTATTAATTTTACGTAATTTTAAAGGTTTAATGAATATGGATGAATTTTCACTCAACTCACACAAGTAGATGACATCAATGACGATGAACTACACGATGTAGCTGTTTGTGAACCTTCACAAGAGGTTTCTACTGACGATAATGAAACTACAGATGATGATATAGATGTCAATGTAGATATTGCTACCACAAGTACCTCCAATATTAATTCATCTTTCGTAGCTATTCCATATTTGGATCATACAATAGAAGATTTTGATGATCATTAACAATTCTGATAGCGCTCCATTATGGAATGAAAAAAATCCAGAACATATTAAGTCAGATTTGATTGAACAAACGTAAATTATATAAGCAAAATAATAAATATTTAATCTATGTTACTAATATTTTTTTTGTACCATTGACATAGGTATGTTATTTATAAATAAAAACAAATTAAATATGCAGTGAGAATGTACAATATAGCTAAGGGAATGGAGTTTTAGTGTGACCAATCCAAAGGAAAAAGTTGGAAGGTAATATGTAAGAAATACATGTCAGGATGCGAATGGATGATTCATTTTCGCGAGATTGGAGCTGGTATTTGGAAGGCATGAAAAATGATCAACCATACTTGTAATCCAGATCAATATAAGGAGGATCACTACAATTTGGATAGCAATATGATTGCTACTTCATTGATTCCTTATGTTATCGAGAACCCCAATATTTCTATAAATATGGTTCGGCAAATCATCAAAGGATTGCACCACTACACTCCTAGTTATCGAAAAGCCCAAAAAGGCCGAAGGAAGACCTTTATTATGGTTTATGGCGACTTTGAAAATTCAGTTAAGGCATTACCTGGGTATATGAAAGCTTTGCAAATTTTTAATCCAGGTACCATTGTTGAGTGGGAGCCCCATTCAACAACGATGCAAGATGAGCAAATTTTAAGTACTTATTTTGGAGTTTTAAAGCATGTATTGATGGCTTCATGTTATGACCCTCCAGGTCATTTTTCTAATATTGCATCTATTTCATTATTTAGAGCATTGCTATAGCGATCCCAGGTCATTTATGACCTACTGGCGCCGATAGCGCAGTCGCCTGGTCGTTTGTTTGGGTTTTAGAACCATTTCCTTATTTTGGAGCTTTTATAACTTGAAAATTTAACTTCGATCATAAGATTAGGAAAACGACCTCATAAGGGAATTTTGACATTTCCATCAACTCCGAAATAGCCAAATTAGGCTAATAGCATGGTTGGCACTAGTACGGGATAATTAGTACAAGTTTGAGGTCATTTGGTGGTTTTACCTTTGAAATTTGGCTCATGGTTGACTTTGGTCAACATTCTTAGAAAATACATTTGGATGAAAATTATGACAGTGCGGTTAGCTTCAAAATATCGAGTTTGTTCGAGAATGACCCTTCGTTCACTTCCTAAGGCTTCCGGTATAATTCTGAGGCCCGTTGTGGAATTTGGCTCAAAATGGCCCTTGGGTGTGGGACTCACTTTCAGTCATAATGAACTCATATGGAAATTTTAACTATGTCACTAAGTTTGAACCATCGAATTTGGTGGGGTATCATATTTTATTTGCACACATAGGATTCCGAATGAATTCTAATCACCCCATCAGAATATTTAAACTTAAGAAAACTCAGCTTTTCAGCTGATATCTGGTGCAGGAGAATTTTTTCTCTGCGATCGCATGCCCTTGGTCGCGTTCTCGGAGGTCCACAAAATTGAACTCCGCATTCACAGAGGTATAGCTGGTTGGACTACGCATTCGCGGAGCCTGGGCCGCGTTCGCAAAGATATTAGGCTTTTGCCTTTGCGTTCACCTGCCTCTGGCTGCGTTCGTGAAGGCTAAGAATCTTGACCTCCGCGTTCTCGGTCCACTTAGGTCGCGTTCGTGAAGGCCAAAGTCCTAGTCTTTTAATAAAAGACCAAGGATGAATTTCAACTCACTTCTTCATATTCAAACCTCCATTTCTCCTTCATTAATAGCTTCACATGAGGTAAGTTTACAAAATTAGCTACTGTCTTAGTCATTTTTGAAATGAAATTTTCTTGAATTTTGGAAGATTGTAAATTAGCCAATTTAGCTACGTTTTTAGTGATATTTGAGGCTAAATTATGGGGGTATTTTACAAGGAATATTGTGGTATTTTTGGTTTGGATTGGAGAGTTTCATTTTTGAGAAATCGCTGCGTAAAGAGTCTGCCTTATTTGTTTTTCTTAACTTAACAATGTGGGAGTTCATTGCATGATTGTTTTGCAATATTTTTTCACCCTAAATTGTAGTTTCATTCGATCCTTGAGCTTAGGTACTGTTTAGAACCTATTTTTTGGGTCAATTTCAAATTATGGATGCGGGTCCCACATTTCCCATTTTAGACCCCAAAATTGGTATGTCTCCAAAAGTTATGAAATTAGTGTCTAAACGACCGTAAAAACTTTGTGATTCTTTTTTGACAACGTGGCAATATTTTGAGGACATTTGGAAGGAAACAGCTCCGGCACGATAATTTGGAGCATGCATTTTTAGCCTCTAGGTAGGCTACGACTTTTCTTTCTTTAGATTTAGCTGGAATGTGTGAAAGCATGTTGAATCATATGAAATTTGGTTTGGGAAACTTATTTGTATATCTCAGGTGTTAGAAATCATGTTTTAGGCTTTATTGGGTTTTTTGGATAATTGGAAGCATATGTTCCGTTCTGTGATTTGTTAGTATTGTAGAAGGATTTAATTTATTATGTTGTTCATATTGTGGAGTATGTTGACCTTAGTATAGGTTATAAACTTGCCTTAAATTCTCCAATATTGCTCCAGCAGGCTTAGATCCTTGTAGAATAATGTAGCGGGCTAATGCCTGATAGTTTGGTCTTATCTAGGCGGTAACTTTGCTCTTAAGAACACCCCTATCCATACCTCAGCATAATTGCGACTTTTGAGATACAGAAGCGATAAAAAACCTTGTGATCGTACTATTTTGGCTCAGTTCAAGCTTCGGTGGTATATAAGTGGACTCATTGGGAAGGTAATTCTCGGAACTATTATCGTCCAGTTGAAAAGGAGAATATTTGGCACCTTGGGATAATTATTTGTGAGCATTTGTTACCTTCCATCAGGGAGCATCCGAGTACCTAACCCTGGTCTCTACTGACTTTCTAGTATGGCGAGCATCCGGGTACCAAGCCTCGGTCTCGACCTTACCGATAGGTTATGGCAATCATCTGGGTACCTAGCCCCATCCTTGATCATACTGATGTATTATGGAGAGCATCCGAGTATTCAGTCCCTGCCTCGACCACCTTAAATACTCGAGCGAGCATCTAGGTCTCAATCCTGGCCTCAACCCCTAAGGCACTCCTAGTTCATCGATTCTTGGAGATTTTTGGTTCAGAAATGACATGGTTCTTCGGTTCTTAGCATCGCAGATTCTTGGTTCCTAGTCTCGGTAATTATAGCTACTCTGTGTACTTGATAGGCTAATGGGGCGCGTTCGAGTTTTTATTTTAACTAGCGCATGAGTGTCCTGGTTAGGCTTATGGGTGCCCAGTTGGGTATAGATAACTGTAGTGCTCTTAGCTAGTATTTGTTCCACCTTAGATGCTTATTATGATTCCTCTTTAGGCTTATTCCTCTTTTTCATATTGTTCTTACCTTTTCTACTCAGTTAGCCTATGATGCTTACTAGATACATGTTTTCTTGGTACTCATACTACACTCTGCATCTACTTTTGTTATGCAAGACCGAGCACCGCCACCATCGCGGATAGATCGAGCCTGTTGTAGTCAGCTCTAGAGACCAGGGTGAGCACTTGCTGTTTTGAGATCATTTCTATCTCCCTCAGCTTGGATGGCCCATCTTTTTCATTTCTGAGACTAGCCAGTTTATCTATATATAGTTTTGGTCCACTTTTGGGACTTGTACTCATATTTTGTGTTGTACCAGCTCTGTACTTGTGACCTCCAGGTTCTGTGAGGGATCTTTAGTTATTTATATCAAGTTTTGGTTTTGGTTTTATTTATTTACTTTGTCTATGTTAGAATTTCCTCTTCATGATTAGTTTCTACCCTCAAACCCATTATTTGTCATTGCGGGTTGGCATACCTACTGGTGGGTTATAGTAGGTGCTATCTTGACCTAAGAAATCGGATTGTGATAAGTTGGTATCAGAGCCCCAGGTTCGTTGGTCTCACTTGTATTGAGCTAACATCTAGTAGAGTCTAACGGATGGGTGTAGAGACGTTTGTAACCTATCTTCGGGAAGCTACAAGACGTCATTACGAGTGTTCTCTATTTTGTATCACTTCTTGCAGTTTTGTGTCTTATTGGTTTTCTGCAATCTTATTTGTTTCACTCTTTCACAGGGATGATTCGTCCGTACGGTACCACACATGGTGATGACCCACCAGGGCGGGGCAAGCCTATAGGCCTACCTCGTAGAGTAGGAAGGGGAGAAACACCAGCTCCTAACCTAGAGATAGTTCTAGAGCACGTAAAGGAGCATCAGGATGATTCTATTCCTCCTCAACCGGAGGGGCGACCACCAGCAGCACAACCTCCGTCTGCACCAGTTATGAGCCATGACTACAAACAGTGAGTGCCTAGCTCCTCACGGATATTGGGGTTATATCATAGGCCCCAACTCTAGCGGCAAAAATACTAGCACTGCTGGATCCATCTGCCCAGCCAACACCTGAGGTTCAGGCACCTCCACTAGTTGTTGCACCCCCTCTGTAGTTTTGGAGGGTGTCACATCACTACAGGAGAAGAAGATATTGGGGGTGTTTCATAGGTTGTTACCCCCGACATTTTCTAGAGCCACTGACGAGGATTCTATGGAGTTTTTGACTACCTGCTAGGAGCAGCTCCACTCTTTAGGTCTTATGGAGTCTAGAGGCACTGACTTCACCGCTCAGTGTGTCAGTCAAGCAGTGGTGGCATTCTTACTTTTAAGCCAGGACAGCTGGGTCACTACCGTTGAAATAGGCCCAATTCTCAGAGGCCTTTCTGGCTCAATACATCCCCAGAAGCATCAGGGACTAACTCTGAGATCAGTTTACTCAATATGAGCAGGGTCAGATGGCTATTTTCAAGTATGAGGCCAGATTTCACTAGCTATCCCGACATGCTACTATGATTCTACTTACTGAAGAGGAGAAGGTATGATATTTGATATGCAGATTGAGGCCCTACCTGAGTTTAGGCCTAACACTTGGTTTCTACGGGATGTTCTTTTCTAGATGTGGTAGATCATGCCTGCACTATCGAGATTATTCATCGCCAGGCTCAAGGGGGCAGTGATAGGAAAACTGGGCGTTAGGGCACTACAGTAGGTTCCATTCTAGGGCTATAATAGTTATGACAGACCTCGCCAGCAGTTTTAGGAAGATAGGTACCAGCAGGTTCAATCCATCTAGTCAGTTTAGGCTACCTTACCAGCAGTTGAGGGTAGTCAGCCTGATTGGGGGGGTTCCATCGTAGGGCAATGCTCTAGGAAATTGGGTCTTCTTTCTTCCTACCATGGATGAGTTATCACAGGCTGCTCAGTTTTAGGATATTTTGATTGTGGCTCACAGAAGTACTAAGCTAGAGAGTGTCCTGACCGAGCTAGACTGTTGGCAATAGTACCACCTCCGCTCGAAGGTGGACATTAGGGTCAAGTTTGCGCGATGATCAACAGAGTGTTCGAAGTGGTCCTCGGGGAGACAGGTTAGGTGGCAGGGAAAATAGTCTTGGAAGAGGCTGACAGGGCCATTTCTGTGCTGTTCCGATGAGGCAAGAGGCTAAGGTATCAGATGATATTATCACAGGTACCATCCTTATTTGTCAGTAGACTACTTCAACTTTATTTGATCTAGGTTCCATGTATTCCTATATATTTATAGATTTTTCTCCCCGTCTAGGTATTGTTTATGAGTCAGTTGAGGTGTTATTACATGTTTCAACCCTGATAAGGGATTCTTTAGTAGTGGATCAGGCTTGTCGATCTTGTGTGGTGACTATTCAGAGGCATGAGATTCGGGCAGATCTTATTATACTCTATATGCTGTACTTTGATGTTATTTCGGACATGGATTGTTTGTCCCCTCACCATGCAATTTTGGACTGTTATGCTAAGATCGTTATATTAGATATGCCTGGCATTCCCCTGGTCTTGTAGTAGGTTGCTTATAGTTGCTCACCGACAAGGATCATATCCTTTATGCGAACCCGGCGGCTAGTTGCGTCTGGCTATATGGCATACTTAGCATATGTTCGTGATATGTCTAGTGAGGCCACTATAGTTGATTTACTTTCTTTGGTTAGGGAGTTTACTGATGTTTTCCTTACTGACCTACCTGGCCTACCCTCAAAGAGAGATATTGACTTTGCTATAGATTTGGAGGCGGAAACTAAGCCTATTTCTTTACCACCTTATTATATTATCCCCTTAGAGCTCAAGGAGCTCAGTGTGCAGCTTGAGGATCTTCTTAGTAAGGGATTATTTGCTCGAGTATGTCTATATAGGGTGCACCCATCCTACTTGTTAAGAAGAAGGATAGTACTATGCAGATGTGTGTTGATTACAGGCAGCTGAACAAGGTGACAGTGAGAAACCATTACCCCACGCCTCATATCGATGATTTGTTCGACCAGCTTCAGGGTAAAGCCCTGTTTTCTAAGATTGACTTGAGGTTTATCTACCACCAATTACGGATTAGAACTGCCGACATTCCTAAGACTACTTTTGGGAATCTTTATGGCCACCACAATTTCCTTATGATGTCTTTAGGGCTTACTAATGCCTCCCCACATCTTATACAGACCTTATGAATCGATTATTCAAGTCTTATCTTTCCTCCTTTGTAATCTTATTCATCGATGATATACTACTATACTCACAGAGTAGAGAGGAGCACATGCAGTATTTAAGGGTTATGCTCCACACTTTAAGAGATCAACAACTTTATGCTAAATTCTCAAAGTATGAGTTTTGTTGTAGTCTGTGGCATTTTTGGGACACGTGGTGTCCAGGGAGGGTATCATGGTGGATCTGACAAAGATTGAGCCTATTTGTGGGTAGGCTAGTCCCATATTTATTATAAATATTTAGAGAATCATTGGATTGGCTGGCTATTACAGGCACTTCATCGTGGGTTTCTCCACTATTGCAGCCCTATTTACCCATTTGACCCGTCAGGATATGCCCTTTGTGTGGTCCTAGGAGTGTGAATCGAGCATTCGGAAGTTCAAGAAGTTGCTTACCACAGCTCCTGTTCTGACTTATCCAGTGAAGGGCGAGGGCTTTTCAGTATATTGTGATACTTCTAGTGTAGGTCTTAGGTGTATTTTGATGTAGTGGGGCCGAGTTATTGCTTATGTTTCTAGACAGTTAAGAGCGCACAAGCAAAACAACCCCACTCATGACCTAAAGTTGGCGGCAGTAGTTTTTGCCCTCAAGATGTAGAGACACTACTTATATGGGGTTCATTATGAGATATATATAGATCACTGTAACCTATAGTACACTATGATTCAAAGGGACCTTACTACTAAACAGCGGCGCAATATTAAGCTATTAACCGATTATAACATTTATATCCTCTACCATCCGGGCAAGGCAAATATAGTAGCGGATGCCTTGAGCCAGAAGACGAGAAGAATGGGTAGTTTAGGTTACTTTCATATTGGGGAGAAACCTCTATCCTTATACATTCAGTCTTTGGCTAATACGATGGAAAGGTTGGACATCTCAAATTTTAGAGTAATTTTGGCTTTGGTTGGAACTTGGTCATCTTTATTAGATTAGATTTGTGGCTGGCAGTTTGAGGATAGAGCATTGGTAGAGCTTTAAGAGTATGTATTGTTAGGCGAGGGTGGCAAGGCTTTTATAGATTCAGATGGGATACTACGGTTTGTTTATCGCTTTTGTGTTCCCAGATTTAGAGATTTTGTTTAGTTGATCCTTCAGAAGGCCCATGATTCTAGGTACTCTATTCATTTGGGCACTAAGAAGATGTATCGGTATTTGAGACAGTATTACTGGTGGTGTGGCATGAGGAAAGATATAGCTGAGTATGTATCACGTTGTTTGAGTTTCTAGTAGGTTAAAGCCGAGCATTAGTGACTTAGTGGAGTGTTTCAGAGATTAGCCATTCTCGAGTGGAAATGGGAGTGGATTACCATGGAATTTATGATGGGATTACCTCGGACACCCCGAGGTAATGATGGTATTTAGGTCATCATTGATTGATTGACTAAGTCAGCATATTTCTTGCCGGTACGGTCCACTTTTATTATAGATCATCTAGTTCAAATCTATATTCAGGAGGTGGTCTATCTGCATGGGGTAGCGGTGTCCATTATATGAGATAGGGGATCTCTATTTACTTCTATTTTTAGAGGACCTTTTAGAGAGAGTTGGGCACCCGAGTTGATCTTAGAACGACATTTCATCCACAAGCCGATGTCCAGTTAGAGCGTACTATTCAGGTTTTGGAGGATATGTTGTGAGCTTGTGTATTGGAGTTTGAAGGTTATTAGGGGCAGTACTTTCCTTTGGTGGAGTTTGCGTACAACAACAGATACCACTCTAGTATCCAGATGGCCCTGTTCAAGGCCTTGTATGGTAGGCGTTATCGCAGTCTAGTTGGTTGGTTTGAGTCTTCAAAGCCTGGCCTTATAGTACCGATTTACTTTAGGATGCTATAGCCAGGGTTTGGGTTATCCAAGATAGGCTGAGGACAGTTAAGAGTAGGCCCCAAAGATATGCTGGCCGTAGGCGTCGGCCCTTATGCTTTGAGATTGGAGATTGGGTGTTCTTGCGGGTGCCGTCCTTGAAGGGCATAATGAGATTCAGCAGGTAGGGTAAGCTTAGACCCAGGTATATCAGGTCTTTTAAGATTTTGAGGATAGTTGGAGAGGTTGCTTATGAGTTGTCTTTTCCTCCAGCATTTTCAGCTATACACCCTATATTCCATATTTTTGTGTTGCGTCGGTACATTCCAGATAAGTCCCACGTGCTTCAGTATGATTCTGTTAAGTTGGATGATCTCCGGACTTTTGTTGAGGAGCCTTTTGCTATTCTAGACAGAGATGTTTGTCAGCTTCATTCTAGGTCCATCCCTGTGGTTAAGGTCCAGTGGCGCCATAATCCGATCAAGGAGGCTACCTAGGAGATCGAGTAGGAGATGCGGGAGAAGTTCCCTAGCTTATTTAAGCCTCCATGTAAATTCTTATCTTTACTTTCGCGGACAAAAGTTCTTTTAGTAGTGGATGTTGTAATGATCCTCCAGGTCATTTTCCTAATACTGCATCTATTTTATTATTTAGAGCATTCCTATAGAGACCCCAGATCATTTATTACCTGCTGGCACCGATAACGCAGTCGCCTGATTGTTTGTTTGGGTTTTAGAATTGTTTTTATATTTTGGAGCTTTTATAACTTGAAAAGTTGACTTCAGCCATAACTTTAAGAAATCAACCTCAGAATGGAATCCTGATGGTTCCATTAGCTCTGGAATGGCTAAATTAGGTTTGTAGCATAGTCAGCACAAGTACCAGGCAATCGATATGAGTTTGAGGCCATTTGGCGTTTTTTCTCTTGAAATTTTGTCCATGGTTGACTTTGGTCAACATTCTTGGAAAACTCACTCGGATGAAAATTTCAACGACGTAGTTAGCTCTAAAATGTCAAATTTAGTCTAGAACGATCCTTCGTTCACTTCTCGAGGCTTCCGATCTAATCCCAAGGCCCATTGTGCAATTTGGCTCAAAATAGCCTTTCAGTGTAGGACCCACTTTCAGTTGTAATGACCTCGTATTGAAATTTTGACTATGTCATTGAGTCCGTAATATCGAATTTGGTGGGATAGAATATTTCGTTTGCGCGCATGGGATTCCAAATGAATTTCGAGCACCCTGTGGGAATATTTGAATTTAAGAAAACTCACCTTTTCAGCTGATATTTGGTGCAGGAGAATTTGTTCTCCGTGTTCGCGGGCCTTTGGCCTACCAATGCGGAGGTCTAGGAAATTAAACTCCATATTCACAGGACCTGGCCAGCCTTCATGGAGGTGTGGGTGGTTGGCCTCTGCGTTTGCGGAGCTTGGGCCGTGTTTGCGAAGATGTGAGGCTTTTTCCTCTATGTTTGCGAGTCATTGGCCGGGTTCATGAAGGCCAAGCTTCCTGACCTCCGCATTTGTGGGCCAATTAGTCCGTGTTTGTGAAGGACAAAGTCCTGGTATTTTAATAAAAGACCAAGAACGAAGTTCAACTCACTTTTTCATTTTCAAACCTCGATTTCTTCTTCATTACATGCTCAAATTTGACGATTTAAGGGTCTAAATTCAAACGAATTTCATGGGAAATCCATTGGAAAGATTATAATCTTGTGGCAGGCTTCGTGTGAGGTAAGTTTACAAATCAGCTACTGTCGTAGTCATTTTCAGAATAAATTTTATAGAATTTTGGAAGATTGTAACTTGGCCAATTTAGCTCCGTTTTTAGTGATTTTTTAGGCTAGATTATGGGGATTTTGCAAGGAACATCGTGGTATATTTGATTTGGATTGGGAGAGTTTTATTTTTGAGAAATCGTTGCGTAAAGAGGCTACCTTATTTGTTTTCTTAGCTTAAAAATGTGGGGGTTGGTTGCATGATCATTTTGTGTTGTTTTTCCACCCCAAATTGTGTTGTAATTTGTCCTTGAGCTAGGGTGCTGTTTAGAACCTATTTTTGGGGTCAATTTTACTTTCCATTCCATTTTCTTTTCTTTTCATAGGCTCTTTTGAACCCTGTGAATTTCATGAAAGTAGGATACTCCAAATTTGGTGCAGAAATAGCTAGAACTGAATGCGAAAAGTATGGAAAAATATCTCGTAATGTATTTGAAATTTCAGATGCAGGTCCTATATTTCCCATTTTAGACCCCTAAATTGGTCCATCTTCACAAATTATAAAATTAGTGTCTAAATGATTGTAATGATGTTGTAATTCTATTTTTGACATTGTGACAGTGTTTCGAGGTCATTCGAAAGGAAAAAGCTCTGGCCTAGTAATTTAGAGTGCGGGTTTTCAGCCTATATGTAGGCTATGACTTTTCTTTCTTTAGATTGAGCTAGAATGTGTGAAAGCATGTTGAATAAGATGGAAATTGGGTTGGGTAGCTTATTTGTATTTCTCAGGTGTTAGAAATCATGTTTTAGGCTTTTATTGGGTTTTTTGGATAATTAAAAGCATGTGTTCCTTTCTGTGATTTGTTAGTATTGTAGAAGGAGTTAATTGATTATGTTGTTTATATTGTGGATATGTTGACCTTAGTATAGGTTATAAACTTGCCTTAGTTTCCCCAGTGTCACTCCGACAGGCTTAGAACCTTGTAGAATGGTGTAGCGGGCTAGTGTCTGGTAGTTTGGCCTTATCTAACTGGTAACCTTGCTCTTAAGAAACCCATATCCATACCTCAGCATAATTGCGACTTTCGAGATGCGTCAGCGATACTAGACCTTATGATCGTACTATTTTGGCTTCGGTTCAAGCATCGGTGGTATATATGTGGACTCATTGGGAAGGTGATTCTCAGAACTATTATCGTCCAGTTGGAAAGGACAATATTTGGCTCCTAAGGATAATTATCTTTGAGCATCTGGGTACCAACCCCAGCCTCCGTCCTGAATTTCCATTGGGGAGCATTTGGGTACCCAACCCCGACCTTTGTCGAGTTGCTAGTATGGCGAGCATCTGGCTACCCAGTCCTGACCTCGATCTTACCAATATGGTATGGCAAGCATTCGGGTATCCAGCCCCGTCCTTGACCGTATTGATGTATTATGGCGAGCATCCAAGTACCCAGCCCCGGCCTCAACCACCTTAAATACTCGAGCGAGCATCTGGGTCCCAGTCCCAGCTTCGACCCCTAAGGCCTTCCTAGTTCATCAATTCTGAGAGATTCTTGGTTCAGAAATGACACAGTTCTTTGGTTCTTAGCATCACAGATTCTTGGTTCCTAGCCTCGATAGCTGTAGCTATTATGTGTACTTGGTGGCCTTATGTGGCTCATTCATGTTTTTATTTTAACTTGCACACGAGTGTCTGGATTATAGGCCCAGCTGGTTGTAGATAGTTGTAGTTGTCTTAGCTAGTATTTTTTCATCCTTAGATGCTTATTATGATTCCTCTTTAGGCTTATTCTATTTTTTTCATATTGTTCTTACCTTTTCTGCTCAGTCGGTCTATGATGCTTACTAGATACTTACTGTATTGGTACTCATACTACACTCTGCATCTACTTTCATAATGCAGGACCGAGCACCAGCCACAGTTGTAGATAGATCGAGCCTATTGCAGTCAGCTATAGAGACCAGGGTGAGCACTTGCCATTTTGAGATCATTTCTTTCTCCCTCAGCTTGGATGGCCCATCTTTTGCATTTCTGAGACTATCCAGTTGATGTATATTATATATATATATATATTTTAGTCCACTTTTAGGACTTGTACTCGTATTTTGTGTTTTAGCAGCTCTGTACTTGTGACCTCCAGATTCTGGGAGGGATCTTTTGTTGTTTATATCAGGTTTTGGTTTTGTTTCCATTTATTTAATTTGTCTATGTTAGAATTTCCTGTTCATGATTAGTTTCTGCCCTCAAACTCCTTACTTGTCGTTCTGGGTTACGGGTTAGCTTACCTACTGGTGGGTTATAGTAGGTGTCATCATGACCTGAGAAATCGGATCGTGACACTTCATATGCCATCCTCACATGCAATTAAATTTTGTGGTGTTCGTCGTATCGAGCCAAAAACTTATGTGAACAACTACTATAGTACGAAATACTACAAGCGACCGTACAGTGGTACTTTTACACACGTGGTAGATCAAGTTTATTGGTTGCTTGCGACTTTTTATTTGGTTGCAAATATGGAATATTTGCAGACATCTAGACAGCAATCAAATACACGATGGAATAATGAAATGGACATTGCCCCGGCTCGCATGTCAAGAAAGTGTAGAATTTTCAAGCAAATGGGACACACCAAGGCTCGTTGTCCTCGTAGAAATTCTGTGTAAAATGTATTTATTTAAATTATTATGTTTATGTTTATGAATTTGAAAGTAGAACTATATTTTTGTTTATATTTATAATCAAAAACCCCTATATATAAGCAATTGATTTTTATAAAAGAATCTCATTTATTTTAACATATAACATTAATACGTACAATATACTTTACACTTTACGCTAGTAAAGACAAACAATCGAAATCAATAATTATATTATTTGATAACCATAATTTTATTCATCTTGAGAATCCAGAAAATCAAACCCATCTGAGAATCTAACCCCAAAAGCAATCAAAACTAAGGCCATGAGTCCATATACCACTCCACGAATGCAAATTTGAGTAAACCACCAATCCAAGAGCAAAACTGACCCAATAATCAGCTTATTAGCATGCTAAACCTACCAAAAGTGACCCAATGGAATATAACCACCGCATCAAATACCACAAGTCAACCTGCTAGTGCAAGTTTGAGCAAACCACCCAAACTCAAGAAAAGCTAAGCCGGCAGGTAGCGATTATATAGATCAACCCATCAAAAGAAACCCATGTGAATCTAAACCACCGCAAGGTACACTGCCAGCTAACCACAATAACACACGCGAAACTTGCACCCTTAATAAGAAACCAAGAGATGATCCCACGAATTACTTTGACTCCATTCTGAAGCTAAGCTTTCTAAGAGAAATTCCATTCGCCCATGGAAGCCGAAGTCTGAATTAGGCAAAGTACACTACAACAAAAGACCCAAATCAACAATCTAACTCTTTGAACCATCGACACACCCACTATAATTTATCGGTGGAACCAAGGTACAACACGGAATCACCGAGATTAAAGGTAGTCCTGGTTGTAATGTAAAATGAGTTGGTGACTACATTTTTCCAAAATGCATTAACTAACCACCTCAAAGTCCATAAATCACAAGAGCACACCAAGGCAATTCTGATAAATCAAGACTCGTCAATATGAATGCTTTCGTTCTACAATCATCCTTTTCCTCTATTTATTGGTTGGTCACAAGCATAAGAAAACCTCCATTTCCATGAATCGGCTAGAACCCTTTGTACATGACGCTTCAAGCTAAAATATCACCATACTTAGAATGAAAAAGGAAAAATTCCATTTTCAACCTTCCCAACTCAACATTTCCATCTGACACCACAACACACAATAAGATGAACCAATCACTTAACCATCAACCTTACCATGATGAGACAACCCAGCCAAATCTGAAGGGCAAACCTTAACTTCGCCACCTTAAGAACTAGAATAGGAAATCAAAAAGAGAGAATCAATAAAAGGAATTTACTGTACAAGGGCCACAACTACTGACACACCCTTCCCTCAGTAGCAGCCTCACGCCAGCTAAGCACACTAGAAGAGGCAAGATAGGAAAGGAAAAAAATGCCCAACTCAAGAAAAGCTCTAGAATGGCTAAACAGGAATCCCTCAGTGCAATCAACTAAGGTCAACATCCACAAGGTATAACTCTACCACTACTGCCATATAACAGTAACACCAATATGATCCATTACTAAAAGAAATCACATATGACAGATAAACACATACACATAGTTTCAAATAAAGTTGTCATAGCAATAATAGAAAAGTAATTAGGCTAAATAAACATGCTCACATAAATCCAAGTAAGATAATTACTAGAATCACAAGTTGAATCTAACAAGTCACTAAGCACCAGTGGGTACGAAGAACCCAACACCTAAGCAGTACACACAAGAAAGTTCCTAGAAACAAATTCACACAAATTCAATTGATACCTAGAGCCTCGTTCTCTATCTCACCTGTAAAAGCATGGGATAAAATGCACTAGCCTTGAACTATAATCCTGAACCACCAACTGCAACACTTAGGGTACCACCGCTAACTGACTGTCCCTAAGCCCTGTGAATCTAATCCTACCAAGCCTATGGCCAGTAATGTGTGACTGTAGGACACTCCCTAGCCAGATGTCCAAACTCACCGCACGTGTCACGCCCCAAGAGGGTAACCTAGATATAACCGGCACTCAGAAACCATTATTGGCTCTCAAGCGAAACACTTGGCCTGATCACATATTTATTCATTCAACTGATGACTTAGTTTAAGAGAAAAACAATCTTAGTGGGCTAACTAAACCATCAATCTCTATCATTCTAATCAAAAATATAGTTTGAAAGAAAACTAATCAAGAGTTAAAGACATCAAAATAAATCTACCACTATCTAGTCTATAAAGCATCTATCTCTACTCTCTAGACAGCTCCAACGATAGGTTCATGGCTACCTCAGAAAAACTTCTAATAAAAAATAGATAAAAAGAATATGATCACTCTGAAAGCAAGGAGGTCTCACCAATATTAGGAAAAAACTAGATCTTCATAAAATGTATGTTGATGATATCTAATACCTATCCCTACATTATAAAATGATGCAGGTTCAAATGGATGTCAGTATGTAGAATGGACGAGTATGTAATATGGTAGAGTGAAACAATAATACATCAAAGATACTCAAGATAGAATAAAACTCACCTAACTCAATATAATATACAATTATAAAATATAACAATGCTTTAAGAAGGACTCAGTAATAAGCAACTTATTCAAAATATGTCATACACTTTCATGCACAATATGGGAGCCTCTCATAATCGAAAAAAATCCCACCACCCATAAATAGGCGATGCACAATAAAACAACATTATTGCCACTTCCGTCCAATACTTGACAAGGTAAATCATGAATCTACCAATCTAGATCCACAATCAATCATGTTCTATCTTATCAGGACAATGAAAAGGGAAATACCGACTTAATGGTTCAATCTTCTCCTACGCTGTCTACGTAGTTATTGAGTTTTACTCTCACTCAATTCGGTGCTCGATACTACTACCAAAACTCAATATACTCATGCAACTAAAACCAATCAGTTCAATTAAAACTTTCCACTAGCCTCATTAGACTCTCATCAAAACTCAATCTTGTCTTAATTATTATGCTCTTTCAAATCAATTCAATCCAATACACTCATTTAGATTAAAAACTCAACTCTTTTAAATCTCTTTAAAATATTTAATCTTGACGCAAAATAATGTATATTGAAAGAAAGATCAAAACAGTTATAATCTTAAAGACTCTTTAAATTCAACTCGGGCTTGGTTCATGCTCAAATCACCAAGTTCTTTCAGAAAAAATATTTTTTTTGAAATCAATCACATCTTATTAAAACTTTGTCTCAAAACCATCATTTATCCTCAAAATATTCATGTTCAAAATAATAAAAACTTTCAAAGGTTCCTCAGACTCAACTCATGTGAAAACTCAAACTCATTTAAACTCTATAATATATATATATATAGTCCAAATCACTCTCTTCATCAATGCATAAAAGACATCATCTATACTCAAAAATATGTATTTAATAGTAATGATTATAAAATCAATTAGGGTTCATGAAAAAGTAGCTATGAACGACAATTCCAATCGAGTGAGATAGAAAACAGCAATAATCTCAATACAACTACGCGAAATTCGATAGAAGAAGAATTAACTCATCCAAAATTTAATAAACTAGGTTAGAGTCAATTATTCTCAACAATCGATAGAATTAGATATAGGGAACGTGGATGAACTCAATCCAATGTTATGATTAGACTTACATATCTTATACGCTTCTAATTCTTTAGAAAGGTGAGATCTTTGGAGGAAGAATTGGCAAGAATCCATTTCTTGAACCTTAGAGGTGGATTTTCTTGAAAACCTATGGATTCCATGGGTAAAAGATATTAATAGGTCTTAAGATGAAGAATTTATGGAATTCTATGGTCAAATCTTACCTTGGAAGATAGATGAACCTTGGAGGAAGTTAGTTTCTTAGGAACTTCTCTTTCTAGTGTAAATATTAGAACTAGAAAGATGAATAACATCTTTGGGATTTTATTAAAAGACCTCCGGCCCACATGGGCAAACAGAACAAACTTCGAGATCACGTCCAGTGCACAGATAGGAAAGTAGCCACTTTCTCCTTGCACTAGCGTGTGGAAAGATAGTGCCCAGTAAAATGGGCATAACCTTTTACACCAAACTCCAATTGATGCAAACTTGGTGGCGTTGGAAAGAAGACTCATATATCTTTAATTTGATAAGTCATAGGCCACCTAAATCCTTATATATTTAGATATATGGTCGTTTTAAGTTGACCCAAGTAGAATCTTTTATCGAAACTCAATCGGTAAGAAAGCTTTCAAGTCGACTTTGTGCTAGAGGATCCTTATGACCTTAATTCATCTCCAAATCTATCCTCACACTAGAGAATTAACCT